>NC_041389.1:578763233-578798748 GCF_002162155.2 Triticum dicoccoides | reverse complement strand
GAGGGGCAGCGACTGGAGGAGGAGGAGAGAGGAGGGGCAGTGACTCGAGGGGAGTGAGGAGGGGTGGCGGTTGGAGGGAGGAGGGTGGCAGTTGGAGGAAGGAGGGAGGAGGGAGAGGAGTCTTACCGAGGTGGAGACAGCCACACGTGGCGACAACAAGAGCGAGAGTGAGCACATGAGAGTGAGGTGGACGATCGTGCGCAGGGGGATAAGGTTGTGTAGTAGTAGCGCGGGGCTACTGAGCCGGCGCTATTGCTAATCCAGGCCCACGCGGGCCGCGGTGCCTCCTGGGGCTCGCCATAGTAGCAGCGCGGGCAAGGAACACGACGCTACAACTACGTGGTTAGTTGGAGCGCGGGATTTGTCACCCGCGCTACTACTATGGCTTGACCCGAGGGAACCCTCATGCCGACTTAACATGCAACATGGGTTTATAGCCCGCGCAACTACTATCAACATAGTAGTAGCAGCAGCGCGACCCATATACCCCCGCTACTGCTAAGTTTCTATCTATAAGGTTTTTCCTAGTAGTGTCGGGTTGTGATTGCAATTGACTTCTGCAATCCTGATGATAAGGCTAAGGGGAAATTGTATACTATTTGGGTTGTCCTGACTAGAGTAGCTGATACTCTAAGACACTACCTGGGAGTCTGTGAGATGGGTCAGCATTGTGCCTAGTGGTTGAAGTTGATGTGGAGAAAATGGTTGGCGAAGAAGAAATTAGGTTCAAGGTGGGTGTTAGAGACCTGGACATGATTCATGTTGGAACTAGATAACAACCAAAGACTTGTTGTTATATGATATTTGTTTTGTGGTGGAGCCAGTCTTTGAACAAGGCTGGTACAAAGCTTGAGAGTAAAATAAGGGGAAAAACTTTGAGCTCATTGACATTGACAACTTAGAGGTTCTGGTGATAAAGATCCCACTGTTAAGAAAAGTAAAATGACTAATAATACTACTAGAAGGGTTGCCTTAAGAATCCTATCTTTAAACAACATGCGAGTGTGATTGGAGGTAGTGAAAAAGTGATCTAATAGTTGGAGGAAGTGGGGCCAAATTATATGCTGACACAAATGATGACATTCTAAAAAGGCTTCAGGTTGCTGAGGAAATTGCTACTAGACAGGCAACTCAGTTGGTGGTTGAAGAGAGGAAAAGGAAATAAATGGAAATACAAAAGAAAGTTTGGAAATGGAGGTTAAAAGACAAGATGAACTGTCACAACAGAATCTGAACTTTGACAGAGATAAGTTGAAAAGTATTGGGTCTCAAACTGTTGCTAACATATATGACAGTGTCCTGACTAAGGGGCCTTTCACCACATCGAGTCTCTCCCTGGTGGACCGGGATGAGGACCCTTTTGTATGTTCTGTCCGGGGCCACTTTGGGTGGCCCATGGCGAATAACAAGAAGATTCTAGAAGGCTTGGTGTGCAAGACAAGAAGTTGGGATCATGGAGGATTCTACCTCCTCACATGTAGCTAAGTAGGATCCATGTATCCTAGGGGCTCTAGTGTGCTATAAAAGCTAGGGACCAGGCTAGTCGATAGAACACAATTACAATCTCTTGGTACTTTGTACTCTGTATACACCGCAACGCAATAAAGTAAGAGCATGACGTATCATCTTCTCGGTGAGAGACCGGACCTAGGTAAAACCCTTATCTTGGTTACCATCGTGCCAAGTCACCTAGCTAGGACACCCTACAATGATGACCGGCCGCCCCGGCCTCCCCGTCGCGCGCTGGCCAGCGTGTGAGACACCACATGCTTACGCAGCCGAAAACACTATAGGGAGGTGGCCTTGGCCGTGCCCACGGCCAACGCGCCATGGACCCTAGAAAAACCAACATGGTGTGAGGTGGTCGTGGAGATCGGACGGACGTGAGCGTGCCAATGGGCCATCCATGTGAGGCCCGGGTGCAGCAGACGGCACAGAGGGCACTCTCACGCCGGCAAGGTTCCCAGGAGGCGGCTACTCGAGCGTCTTTTATGGGAGTAAAATGGCCTTGGACTATTTTTTTTAAAAAAAAGAGAAAGGAAAAGGCCTTGGCCAACGCCATCTTATTCTGAACTTAAACAAAGGTGGAAGGAAGTTAGGAGTATATAACTTAAATTTTGGAAAATCAACTGATGTAATCATGGAAAAAAAACCCAGGGAAAGGTACTTCGGAACAAGAACTCGATAGTTCTCTGTAGCTTGATCCTTAAGCTTGGCATCGCAACCATTCGGTTCCTCCTCCGCTCAAAGCCTCCCTCTCCCCTTTCCCCTCTCGATGCAAAGCCCCCACACTTCGCAGGAGAATCGCTTGGCGTCTGGACGTCAGTTGGCGGAAGATCCCTCCCCCTCGCTTGGACTACCACACCGGCATGTCATGGCCACAGAGGAATATCTATCAAACATTAATCTCCGCCGCACTCTGAAAGTCTCACCGGAATATCATCATCATCATCATCCTCGTAGCTGGTATAACCACCACACAAACCGGTCGCCTGCTTTGCCGCGTACCGGCGCCACCACCCGGATCGCCGACGATCTCCGACGAAAACGACGGCTCGGGCATCTAATCCGCACCTACTTTTTGTCGCCTTCGCCTGGCGCGTGGCACCCTTTCCCGTCGCTAGATATAGAGCTGTGCCTCGGTGCGCATACAGGTCGGGCAGGGTGCCGGAACGGGTTCCCAATTGGTTTTTCGTGGCTACAGAGGCTTGCGACGGCGGAACTTCCGATCTGGGGTTACTTCTGATGGTTTCTCTATTTATAGGATTTTTTAGCATTGGAATCACGCGATGATGGGCCTCGAGGTGGGCACAACCCACCAGGGCGCGCCTGGGCCCCCTGGCGCGCCCCGGTGTCTTGTGCTCACCTCCTTCACCTTCTGGTCCTCCCACGAAGCTTCTAGAGCCTCTTTTGTTCCAAAAAATCATCAAAAAGTTTCATTGCATTTGGAGAATTTTTCTTTCTGCACAAAAAAACAACACCACGATAGTTTTGCTGAAGATTGCGTCAGTCCGGGTTAGTTCCATCCAAATCATTCCAAAATCATATAAAATTATTGTAAACATGGCATGAATACTTTATAAATTCTAGATACGCTGGAGACGTATCAGGGCGGCAGTCCCCCCCCCCCCGGCGCCTGCGAGGCTCACAATAGTAGCAACGCGGGCAAGGAACAGGGCGCTACAACTATGTGGTTAATTGTAGCGCTCAGGATTTGTCACCCGCACTGCTACTATGGCTTGACCCGGGGGAACCCTCGGGCCGACTTAACAGGCAGCGTGGGTTATAAGCCTGCGCTACTACTATCAACGTAGTAGTAGCACGACAGCGCAGCCCATATACCCCCGCTACTGCTAAGCATCTATCTATAAGGTCTTTCCTTGTAATGTCGGGCCGCGATTGCAGTTGACTTCTACAATTCTGTTGATAAGGCTAAGGGGAAATTGCATACTATTTGGGTCATGATGACTGGAGTACCTGATACTCTAAGACACTACCTGGGAGTCCGTGAGATGGGGTCAGCATTGTGCCCAGTGGTTGAAGTTGATGTGGAGAAAATGGCCGGCGAAGAAGAAATTAGGTTCAAGGTGGGTGTTAGAGACCTGAACATGATTCATGTTGGAACTAGATAACAACCAAAGACTTGTTGCTATATGATACTCCATCCGTCCCAAAATAAGTGTCTTGAGCTTAGTACAAACTTGTATTAGAGCTAGTACAAAGTTGAGACACTTATTTTGGGACGGAGGGAGTATTTGTTTCCTGGTGGAGCCAGTATTTGAACAAGGCTGGTACAAAGCTTGAAAGTAAAATAAGGGGAAAAAACTTTGAGCTCATTGACATTGACAACCTAGAGGTTCTGGTGATAAAGATCACACTGTTAAGAAGAGTAAAATGACTGATAATACTACTAGAAGGGCTGCCTTAAGAATCCTATCTTTAAACTACATGAGAGTGTGATTGGAGGTGGTGAAAACGTGATCTGATAGTTGGAGGAAGTGGGACCAAATTAGATGCTGACATAAATGATGACATTCTAAAAAGGCTTCAGGTTTATGAGGAAACTGCTACTAGACATGCAACTTAGTTGGTGGTTGAAGAGAGGAAAATGAAATAAATGGAAATACAAAAGAAAGTTTGGAAATGGAGGTTAAAAGACAAGATGAACTGTCGCAACAGAATCTGAACTTTGTCGGAGATAAGTTGAAAAGTATTAGGTCTAAAACTGTTGCTAACATATATGACAGTGTCCTGACTAAAGGGCCTCTCACTATATCGAGTGTCATCCTGGTGGACCGGGATGAGGACCCCTTTGTATGTTCTGTCCTGGGCCACTTTGGGTGGCCCATGGCGAATAACAAGAAGATTCTAGAAGGCTTGATGTGCAAGACAAGAAGTTGGGATCATGGAGGATTCTACCTCCTCATACGTAGCTAAGTAGGATCCATGTACCCTATGGGCCCTGGTGTGCTATAAAAGCTAGGGACCAGGCTAGTTGATAGAACACAATTACAATCCCTTGGTACTTTGTACTCTGTATACGCCACAACGCAACAAAGTAAGAGCATGACGTATCATCTTCTCGGTGAGAGCCCGGACCTAGGTAAAACCCTTATCTTGGTTACCATCGTGCCAAGTCACCTAGTTAGGACACCCTACAATGATGACCGGCCGCCCCGGCCTCCCCGTCGCGCGCTGGCCAGCGTGTGAGACACCACACGCTTACGCAGCCGAAAACACTACAGGAAGGTGGCCTTGGCTGTGCCCACGGCCCACGCGTCATGGACCCTAGAAAAACCAACATGGTGCGAGGTGGTCGCGGAGATCGGACGGACGTGAGAGCGCCAAGGGGCCATCCGCACGAGGCCCGGGCGCAGCAGACGGCGCGGAGGGCACTCTCACGCCGGCGAGGTTCCCACGAGGCGGCTACTCAAGCGTCTTTTATGGGAGTAAAATGGCCTGGATTCTTTTTTTTTTAAGAGAAAGGAAAAGGCCTTGGCCAACGCCATCTTATTCTGAACATAAACAACGGTGGAAGGAAGTTAGAAGTATATAACTTAAATATTCGAAAATCAACTGATGTAATCATGGAAAGAACCCAGGGAAAGGTACTTCGGAACAAGAATCCGATAGTTCTCTGTAGCTTGATCCTTAAGCTTGGCATCGCAACCATTCGGTTCCTCCTCCGCTCAAAGCCTCCCTCTCCCCTTTCCCCTCGATGCAAAGCCCCCACACTTTGCAGGAGAATCGCTTCGCGTCTGGACGTCAGTCGTAGGGAGATCCCTCCCCCTCGCTCGGACTACCACACCGGCATGTCACGGCCACAGAGGAATATCTATCAAAGATTAATCTCCTCCGCACTCTGAAAGTCTCACCGGAATATCATCATCATCATCATCATCCTCGTAGTCGTAGCTGGTCTAACCACCACACAAACCGGTCGCCCGCTTTGCCGCGTACCGGCGCCACCACCCGGATCGCCGACGATCTCCGACGAAAACGACGGCTCGGGCATCTAATCCGCAGCTGCTTTTGTCGCCTTCGCCTGGCGCGCGGCACCCTTCCGACCTCCGCCCGCCTTTCCCGTCGCTAGATATAGAGCTGCGCCTCGGTGCGCATACAGGCCGGGCAGGGCAGTTCATGGCCTGACACGCGCGCGGGAAGAAGATTAAAAACACACGATCTTGGTCTTCTTTCTTGGTTCCGCGTCATGGTTGTCGAGGGGAATGACGCCGGGTCCGAAAGAGAAGCGCGCGCATGGCGTGCGTGTGGCACGTTTCGGACCAGGCTTCATTCCCCATGACTCCATCATGGTTCAGGTTCACGGACTCGGTCGGCATCGGCGGGTGTTCTTGTGAGCTCCGCCTGTGCCTCCCTCCGTGTGGCCTGAAACACAACAGAGGACTCTGGCCTGCCTGCAGCCAGCGAAGGTAACAGTGTAACTAGATATTGTTTTCTGATGGATTGTGAGATCAATACGTACTGCTCTGCCGTGGCTGCTGCAGTGCACTTGCTCTGGTCTGGACATTGAGCGAGCCGGCGAACGGCCGGCGCAGGGACATGCATGGATGCTGTGCAAAGTAAAGCTTGCTTGCTCTGCAACTGAGCATCGATGCAGCCTCGTCGATACATGATGACGAGCTACATATCCTCTCATCTCCTTGGCTAATTTCAGGCTGATGATGATTGGAATAGGGAAGGATTTCTTTAAGATGAGGTGCGCGCATGACTGATGGGTCGACATAAATCAACTTCAGAGCAACTCTGCTCACAGCAAAGCAAAGAGAAGAACTACAGTTTGATCAGGTAGTCCAAGACCACCAAAAGCTACAGTTTTAACACGTGTCCATGTAATTATTATTTTTGTTTTGAAAAATATTCATGCAATTAGGAAAATATTTCACGCATTTAAAAAAATGTTCATTGAGGTAAAAAGTCTTCACGTCTTCTAAAAATGTGTAAGAAATCTTTAAAAGTCTTCACAAATCTTGTTTAAGATGTTCGTCTCAGTAAGAAAGTGTTAGCGCATTTTATAAAATGCTCATGTAGTTTTGAAAAAATGTTCACATGTTTTACCAAAAAAATGCCCATGTAGTTTTTAAAAAGTGTTCTTTTATAAAATACCCATGTAATGTGATTTTAAAAACTGTTCAAAAAATATGTCCATGTACTTTAAACATGCTTTAAAAAAAGGAAAATCACAAAATAAATGGAAAAGGAAAAAGAAGGAAAAAAACTAACAGAAAAGCAAAGTAAAATGAAACAAAAAATGGTCCCTCATTTTTTTCCGGAAAACCAAATAAACCTGGGCCCGGAATAACAAATCATATCATCCGCTAATAGGCCACGCCCACGTTGGGGCGGTGTAGGTGAGCGCCGCGCTTATCTTGCACTAGGCGAGAAATTATGGGCCAGTTCTTTTTCAGATTGTGAATCTGCTTATGAGTTTGCAGACGTTGCTAAAAAATGAGTTTGCAAAATCACAAGTTGAAAAAACTGAAATTTGCACATAGCTTCTCTTGGAAGCGAGCCCTCTATTCTCGTGTATGTCTAGAAGCTGCTCTACCATAACTTTCCAAACTAAATGGCGAAGGGGTAAACTAAAGAACAAATGATATGTGTTGAACATGTGTACATGTACGTAGGTTTGGGTTTTGTATGCAGTACTTGTAGTGTCTGTCTTCCTCTGTATGTACGTATATTTTAGAAGACAAGATACTGGCTGCACCCCTTATATCTATATATATGTGCCTAGTGCACGATCAATCAATTATCGATGCATCAAATCATTCTCTACATGGTATCTATCGTAAGTCGATCCTACCGCTTCCGCAAACCCTAGCCACCGCCTCGGGCCGCCGCCGCCGCCCCACGCCGCTGCCACCTCTCCTCCCCCATGCGCGCCTTCCCCGCGCGCCCTCTCCTCCCCGCCGCGCCGCCACTCCCACCGTCGCGCCGCTCCCCCTCAGCCGCGCCGCCTCCTTCCCCACGCAGTCATGTCATCCAACGCCTCCACCTACTCCAACCCTTTTGCCATCGACCCTGCTGAGATCCGCGACATCAATGTCCACGCATGCGTCCCCGTGGTCCTCGACGCCTCCAACTCCATGTACTTCGCATGGAAGACGTACTTCTCGCTGCTCTTCCACGAGAACAACCTCGTGGATCATGTGGATGGCACCGTTGACTCCCGCGCCATGGTGGAAGACGCCGAGTGGACCGCGATCGACGCCACGACCATCCGATGGTTCTTCACCACCATCTCCAAGGACTAGTTCCACACGGTCGTGAGCGCCGGCGACGACGCCCGCGCCATGTGGGTCAAGCTAAACGGCCTCTTCACCGACAACAAGCTTCAGCGCCACGTTTTTTTGCAGCAGGAATTTTTTGACTGTCACCAGGATGACCAGTCCATTGATGACTACTGCCGCCGCCTGAAGACGTTGGCGGATGACCTCCGTGACATTGGAGCCAATGTGGATGACGACCTCCTCCTCAGCACGCTCACCGCCGGTCTCAACGAGGACTTCGGCAACGCTGCCTCCAACCTCACCTTGATGCCGGAGCCCTCCTTCCCCAAGTTCGTGGCGTACTTGCGGTTGGAAGAGCGCCGGATGAAGGGGGTCAAGAAGCGTGTGCAGCATCACGCCCTCGCCGCCGGCACCTCATGTGGCGCCCCTCCTGAAGGAAATATGCCCTAGAGGCAATAATAAAGTTATTGTTTATTTCCTTATTTCATGATAAATGTTTATTATTCATGCTAGAATTGTATTAACCGGAAACATAATACATGTGTGAATACATAGACAAACATAGTGTCACTAGTATGCCTCTACTTGACTAGCTCGTTAACCAAAGATGGTTAAGTTTCCTAACCATAGACATGAGTTGTTATTTGATTAACGGGATCACATCATTAGGAGAATGATGTGATTGACTTGACCCATTCCGTTAGCTTAGCACTTGATCGTTTAGTATGTTGCTATTGCTTTCTTCATAACTTATACATGTTCCTATGACTATGAGATTATGCAACTCCCGTTTACCGAAGGAACACTTTGTGTGCTACCAAACATCACAACGTAACTGGGTGATTATAAAGGAGCTCTACAGGTGTCTACGAAGGTACATGTTGAGTTGGCGTGTTTCGAGATTAGGATTTGTCACTCCGATTGTCAGAGAGGTATCTCTGGGGCCTCTCGGTAATGCACATCACTATAAGCCTTGCAAGCAATGTAGCTAATGAGTTAGTTACGGAATGATGCATTATGTAACGAGTAAAGAGACTTGCCGGTAACGAGATTGAACTAGGTATTAAGATACCGACGATCAAATCTCGGGTAAGTAACATACCGATGACAAAGGGAACAACGTATGTTGTTATGCGGTTTGACCGATAAAGATCTTCGTAGAATATGTAGGAGCCAATATGAGCATCCAGGTTCCGCTATTGGTTATTGACCGGAGACGTGTCTCGGTCATGTCTACATAGTTCTCGAACCCGCAGGGACCGCACACTTAAAGTTAGATGACGGTTATATTATGAGTTTATATGGTTTGATGTACCAAAGGTAGTTCGGAGTCCCGGATGTGATCACGGACATGACGAGGAGTCTCTAAATGGTCGAGACGTAAAGATCGATATATTGTACGACTATGTGCGGACACCGTAATGGTTCCGGGAGGTTTCGGGCATATACCGGAGTATCGGGGGTTACCGGAACCCCCCCCCCCCTCGGGAAGCTATTGGGCCTTATGGGCCTTAGTGGAAAGGAGAGAGGGAGGCTAGGAGGTGGCGCGCGGCCCCCCTTGCCCCAATCCGAATTGGGAAAGGGAAGGGGGCGGCAGCCCCCCTTCTCCTTCCTTCTCTCCACCTCCTCCTTCCCCCTTCTCCTACTTGGAATAGGAAAGGGGGCGCCAAACCTACTTGGAGTAGGATTGCCCCCCCTGGGCGCGCCTCTCCCCTTGGTCGGCCCTCTCCTCCTCCCCCCCCCCTTTATATACGGAGGAAGGGGGCACCCCATAGACACAACAATTGATCCCTTGGATCTCTTAGCCATGTGCGGTGCCCCCCTCCAGCATAATCCACCTCGATAATATCATAGCGGTGCTTAGGCGAAGCCCTACGTCGGTAGAACATCATCATCGTCACCACACCGTCGTGCTGACGGAACTCTCCCTCAAAGCTCGGCTGGATCGGAGTTCGAGGGACGTCATCGAGCTGAACGTGTGCTGAACTCGGAGGTGCCGTGCGTTCGGTACTTGATTGGTCGGATTGTGAAGACGTATGACTCCTTCAACCGCGTTGTGCTAACGCTTCCGTTTTCGGTCTATGAGGGTATGTGGACAACACTCTCCCCTCTCGTTGCTATGCATCACCCTGATATTACATGTGCGTAGGAAATTTTTGAAATTACTACATTCCCCAACAGTGGCATCTGAGCCTGGTTTTATGCGTAGATGTTATATGCACGAGTAGAACACAAGTGAGTTGTGGGCGATACAAGTCATACTGCTTACCAGCATGTCATACTTTGGTTCGGCGGTATTGTTGGATGAAGCGGCCCGGACCGACATTACGCGTACGCTTACGCGAGACTGGTTCTACCAACGTGCTTTGCACATAGGTGGCTGGCGGGTGTCAGTTTCTCCAACTTTAGTTGAACCGAGTGTGGCTACGCCCGGTCCTTGAGAAGGTTAAAACAGCACTAACTTGACGAACTATCATTGTGGTTTTGATGCATAGGTAAGAAAGGTTCTTGCTCAACCCGTAGCAGCCACGTAAAACTTGCAACAACAAAGTAGAGGACGTCTAACTTGTTTTTGCAGGGCATGTTGTGATGTGATATGGTCAAGACATGATGCTAAATTTTATTGTATGGGATGATCATGTTTTGTAACAAAGTTATCGGCAACTGGCAGGAGCCATATGGTTGTCGCCTTATTGTATGCAATGCAATCGCCCTGTAATTGCTTTACTTTATCACTAAGCAGTAGCGATAGTCGTAGAAGCAATAGGTGGCGAAACGACAATGATGCTACGATGGAGATCAAGGTGTCGCGCCGGTGACGATGGTGATCATGACGGTACTTCGGAGATGGAGATCACAAGCACAAGATGATGATGGCCATATCATATCACTTATATTGATTGCATGTGATGTTTGTCCTTTATGCATCTTATTTTGCTTTAATTGACGGTAGCATTATAAGATGATCTCTCACTAAATTTCAAGGTATAAGTGTTCTCCCTGAGTATGCACCGTTGCGAAAGTTCTTCGTGTTGAGAACGTGATGATCGGGTGTGATAGGCTCTACGTTCAAATACAACGGGTGCAAAACAGTTGCACACGCAGAATACTCAGGTTAAACTTGACGAACCTAGCATATACAAATATGGCCTCGGAACACTGAGACCGAAAGGTCGAGCGTGAATCATATAGTAGATATGCACCATTGAAAACTACTCCATCTCACGTGATGATCAGACATGGTTTAGTTGATTTGGATCACGTGATCGCTTAGATGATTAGAGGGATGTCTATCTAAGTGGGAGTTCTTATGTAATATGATTAATTGAACTTTAATTTATCATGAACTTAGTCCTGGTAGTATTTTGCAAATTATGTTGTAGATCAATAGCTCACGTTGTTGCTTCCCTATGTTTTATATGTGTTGCTAGAGAAAACTAAGTTGAAAGATGATAGTAGCAATGATGCAGATTGGATCCGTGATATAAGGATTATCCTCATTGCTGCACAGAAGAATTATGTCCTTGATGTACCACTAGGTGACAGACCTATTGCAGGAGCAGATGCAGACGTTATGAACATTTGGCTAGCTTAATATGATGACTACTTGATAGTTTACTGCACCATGCTTAACGGCTTAGAATCGGGACTTCAATGACATTTTGAACATCATGGACCATATGAGATGTTCCAGGAGTTGAAGTTAATATTACAAGCAAATACCCGAGTTGAGAGATATGAAGTCTCCAACAAGTTCTATAGCTAAAAGATGGAGGAGAATTGCTCAACTAGTGAGCATGTGCTCAGATTGTCTGGGTACTACAATCATTTGAATCAAGTGGGAGTTAATCTTCCAGATAAGATAGTGATTGACAAAGTTCTCTAGTTACCATCACCAAGTTAGTAGAACTTCGTGATGAACTGTAGCATGCAAGGGATGACAAAAACGATTCCCGAGATCTTCGTGATGCTGAAATCGACGAAGGTAGAAATCAAGAAAAGAGAATCAAGTGTTGATGATTAATAAGACCACTAGTTTCAAGAAAAGGGCAAAGGAAAAGAAAGGGAACTTCAAATAGAATGGCAAGCAAGTTGTCACTCCCGCGAAGAAGCCCAAAGTTGGACCAAAGCCTGAAACTGAGTGCTTACACTGCAAAGGAAATGGTCACTGGAAGCGGATGGCACAATGGTCACTGAATATTTGGTGGATAAGAAGGATGGCAAAATGAACAAGGGTATATTTGATATATAGGTTATTGATGTGTGCCTTACTAGTGTTTATAGTAGCCCCTGAGTATTTGATACTTGTTCGGTTGCTAAGATTAGTAACTCGAAACAGGAGTTATAGAATAAACAGAGACTAGTTGAAGGGGAAGTGATGATGAGTGTTGGAAGTAGTTCCAAGATTTATATGATCATCATCGCACACTCCCTATACTTTCGGGATTAGTGTTAAACCTAAATAAATGTTATTTGGCGTTTGCGTTGAGCATGAATATGATTTGATCATGTTTATTGCAATATGGTTATTCATTTAAAGTCAGAGAATAATTGTTGTTCCGTTTACATGAATAAAACCTTCAATGGTATTACACCCAATGAAGATAGTTTGTTGGATCTCGATCGTAGTGATACACATATACATAATATTGATGCCAAAGATGCAAAGTTAATAATGATAGTGCAACTTATTTGTGACACTGTCGTTTGGGTCATATCGGTGTAAAGCGCATGAAGAAACTCCATAAAGATGGATTTTTGGAATCACTTGGTTATGAATCATTTAATGCTTGCGAACCGTGCCTTTTGGGCAAGATGACTAAAACTCCGTTCTCCGGAATAATGGAACGAGCTACTGACTGGTTGGAAATAATACATACTGATGTATACGGTCCAATGAGTGTTGATGCTCGTGGCGAGTATCGTTATTTTCTGACCTTCACAGATGATTTGAGCAGATATGGGTATATCTACTTAATGAAACACAAGTCTGAAATATTTGAAAAGTTCAAAGAATTTTAGAGTGAAGTGGAGAATCATCGTAACAAGAAAATAAAGTTTCTACGATCTAATCGTGGAGAAAAATATTTGAGTTACGAGTTTGGCCTTCATATAAAACAATGTGGAATAGTTTCATAGCTCACGCCACCTGGGACACCACAACGTTATGGTGTGTCCGAACATCGTAACCGCACTTTATTGGATATGGTGCGATCTATGATGCATCTTACCGATTTACCACCATCGTTTTGGGATTATGCATTAGAGACAGCTGCATTCACTTTAAATAGGGCACCATCAAAATCCGTTGAGACGACGCCTTATGAACTGTGGTTTGGGAAGAAACCAAAGTTGTCATTTCTTAAAGTTTGGGGCTGCGATGCTTATGTGAAAAAGTTTCAACCTGATAAGCTCGAACCCAAATCGGAGAAGTGTGTCTTCATAGAATACCCAAAGGAAACTATTGGGTACACCTTCTATCACAGATCCGAAAGCAAGATATTCGTTGCTAAGATGGATCCTTTTTAGAGAAGGAGTTTCTCTTGAAAAGAAGTGAGTGGGAGGAAAGTAGAACTTGATGAGGTAATTGTACCTTCTCCCTTATTGGAAACTAGTTCATCACAGAAATCAGTTCCAGTGATTCCTACACCAATTAGTGAGGAAGTTAATGATGATGATGATCATGAAACTTCAGATCAAGTGGCTACCGAACCTCGTAGGTCTTCCAGAGTAAGATCCGCACCAGAGTGGTACGGTAATCCTGTTCTGGAAGTCATGTTACTAGACCATGATGAACCTACGAACTATGAGGAAGCGATGATGAGCCCAGATTACGCTAAATGGCTTGAGGCCATGAAATCTGAGATGGGATCCATGTATGAGAACAAAGTGTGGACTTTGGTTGACTTGCTCGATGATCAGCAAGCCAAGTTAAATAAATGTGTCTTCAAGAGGAAGACGGACACTGATAGTAGTGTGATACTTCTCCAACGTATCTACTTTTCCAAACACTTTTGCCCTTGTTTTGGACTCTAACTTGCATGATTTGAATGAAACTAACCGGACTGATGTTGTTTTCAGCAGAACTACCATGATGTTGTTTTATGTGTAGAAAACAAAAGTTCTCAGAATATCCTGAAAATCCTCAGAGGCAAGTTTTGGAAAATATAAAAAATACTGGCAAAAGAATCAAGACCAGGGGGCCCACACCCTGTCCACGAGGGTGGGGGCGCGCCCACCCCCCTGGGTGCGCCCCCTGTCTCGTGGGCCCCCTGAGGCTCCGCCGACCTCAACTCCAACTCCATATATTCCGTCTCACGGAGAAAAATCAGAGAGGAAGTTTCATCGCGTTTTACGATACGGAGCCGCCTCCAAGCCCTAATCTCTCTCGGGAGGGCTGATCTGGAGTCCGTTCGGGGCTCCGCAGAGGGGGATTCGTCGTCGTCGTCATCATCAACCATCCTCCATCACCAATTTCATGATGCTCACCGCCGTGCGTGAGTAATTCCATCGTAGGCTTGCTGGACGGTGATGGGTTGGATGAGATTTATCATGTAATCAAGTTAGTTTTGTTAGGGTATGTTCCCTAGTATCCATTATGTTCTGAGATTGATGTTGCTATGACTTTGCTATGGTTAATGATTGTCACTAGGGCCCGAGTGCCATGATTTCAGATCTGAACCTATTATGTTTTCATGAATATATGTGTGTTCTTGATCCTATCTTGCAAGTCTATAGTCACCTATTATGTGTTATGATCCGACAACCCCGAAGTGACAATAATCAGGATACTTCTCGGTGATGACCGTAGTTTGAGGAGTTCATGTATTCACTATGTGTTAATGCTTTGGTTCGGTTCTCTATTAAAAGGAGGCCTTAATATCCCTTAGTTTCCGCTAGGACCCCGCTGCCACAGGAGGGTAGGACAAAAGATGTCATGCAAGTTCTTTTCCATAAGCACATATGACTATATTCGGAATACATGCCTACATTACGTTGATGAATTGGAGCTAGTTCTGTGTCACCCTATGTTATAGCTATTACATGAGAAATCGCATCCAACATAATTATCCATCACTGATCCAATGCCTACGATCTTTTCACAGCTTGTGCTTCTCTTATTTACTTTTTCGTCGCTACTGTTACAATTACTACAAAACCCAAAAATATTACTCTTGCCACTGTTACCTTTATTATCATACTACTTTGCTACTAAATACTTTGCTACAGATATTAAGTTATCCAAGTGTGGTTGAATTGACAACTCAACTGCTAATACTTAAGAATATTCTTTGGCTCCCCTTGTGTCGAATCAATAAATTTGGGTTGAATACTCTACCCTCGAAAACTGTTGCGATCCCCTACACTTGTGGGTTATCATAGTGTTACTATCTACAAAGCTCGACTTGTCGCAAAAAGTTTTTCGACAAGTTCAAGGTGTTGAATACGATGAGATTTTCTCACTCATATTGATGCTTAAGTCTGTTCGAATCATGTTAGCAATTGCTACATTTTATGAAATCTGGCAAATGGATGTCAAAACTGCATTCCTTAATGGATTTATTAAGGAAAGGTTGTATATGATGCAACCAGAAGGTTTTCTCAATCCTAAAGGTGCTACCAAAATGTGCAAGCTCCATCGATCCATCTATGGACTGGTGCATCTTGGGGAACATAGTAATTTCAAAAAAAATCCTACGCACACGCAAGATCATGGTGATGCATAGCAACGAGCGGGGAGAGTGAGTCCACGTACCCTCGTAGACCGAAAGCGGAAGCATTATGACAACGCGATTGATGTAGTCGTACGTCTTCACGATCGACCGATCCAAGTACCGAATGTACAACACCTCCGAGTTCAGCACACGTTCAGCTCGATGACGTCCCACGAACTCCGATCCAGCAGAGCTTCTAGGGAGAGTTCCGTCAACACGACGGCGTGATGACGGTGATGATGATGCTACCGACGCAGGGCTTCGCCTAAGCACCGCTACGATATGACCGAGGTGGATTATGGTGGAGGGGGGCACCGCACATGGCTAAGAGATCAATGATCAATTGTTGTGTCTATGGGGTGCCCCCTGGCCACGTATATAAAGGATGGAGGGAGGAGGAGGCCGGCCCTCATAGGGCGCGCCCAAGTGTGGAGTCCTACTAGGACTCCCTAGTCCTAGTAGGATTCCTCCTCCCACATGGAATAGGAAAAAGGGAAGGGAGAAGGAGAAGGAAGGAAGGGGCGCCCCCCTCCCTAGTCCAATTCGGACACATGGGGAGGGGTGAGGCCACCCTTTGAGGCCTTTCTCTCCTTTCCCGTATGGCCCATTAAGGCCCAATACGAATTCCCGTAACTCTCTGGTACTCTGAAAAATACCCGAATCACTCGGAACCTTTCCGATGTCTGAATAGAGTCATCCAATATAGATCTTTACGTGTCGACCATTTCGAGACTCTTGTCATGTCCCCGATCTCATCCGGGACTCCGAACTACCTTCGGTACATCAAAACACACAACTCATAATAAAAATCGTCACCGGACGTTAAGCGTGCTGACCCTACGGGTTCGAGAACTATGTGGACATGACCGAGACACATCTCCGGTCAATAACCAATAGCGGAACCTGGATGCTCATATTGGCTCCTACATATTCTACGAAGATCTTTATCGGTCAAACCGCATAACAACATACGTTGTTCCCTTTGTCATCGGTATGTTACTTGCCCGAGATTCGATCGTCGGTATCTCAATACCTAGTTCAATCTCGTTACCGGCAAGTCTCCTTACTCGTTCCGTAATGCATCATCCCGTAAATAACTCATTAGTCACATTGCTTGCAAGGCTTATTGTCGGTGTCAAAACCGGCGGATCTCGGGTAGGGGGTCCCGAACTGTGCGTCTAGGCGGATGGTAACAGGAGACAAGGGACACGATGTTTTTACCCAGGTTCGGGCCCTCTCGATGGAGGTAAAACCCTACTCCTGCTTGATCAATATTGATGATATGGGTAGTACAAGAGTGGATCTACCACGAGATCAAAGAGGCTAAACCCTAGAAGCTAGCCTATGGTATGATTGTTGTTCGTCCTATGGACTAAAACCCTCCGGTTTATATACACACCGGAGAGGGCTAGGGTTACACAGAGTCGGTTACAATGGGAGGAGATCTACATATCCGTATCACCAAGCTTGCCTTCCACGCCAAGGAAAGTCCCATCCGGACACGGGACGAAGTCTTCAATCTTGTATCTTCATAGTCCAGGAGTCCGGCCAAAGGTTATAGTCCGGTCATCCGGACACCCCCTAATCCAGGACACCCTCAGTAGCCCCTGAACCAGGCTTCAATGACGACGAGTCCGGCGTGCAGATTGTCTTCGGCATTGCAAGGCGGGTTCCTCCTCCGAATACTTCATAAAAGATTTTGAACACAAGGATAGTGTCCGGCTCTGCAAAACAAGTTCCACATACCTCCGTAGAGAGAATAATATTTACACAAATCTAATCTGCTGACGTATTCCGCAGCGTGACATCACGCCACGGCCAAGCCTTTATTGGTTTTACTGTCCCACCTCAGCGCATTTAGCGAGGCGGTTTCCTTGGCACGTCTCGTCAAAGCAAAGATCGTGTCCCCTTATTCCGGGATTCTCACCAATACGGGCGTGGGTAACCCAATCGTGCTTGGTGGTATGTCTCCCCAATCGAAGGCGAGTCCCCAAACGGCCACGGGGAGGGCTCTTGGTATTCAACCTCTTTATAAAGAGACCAAGGCCCGACTCCTTTCTTTCAATCTCAATCAAATCCGCCCCTCACCTTGAGTTCCAACACCCAAAGCTCCAGATTCAGGCGCTTCGGACCTCCGATGATGTCTGGCTCCGCCCTTCAAGGCCGGTGGATGCCTTCCTCCGTTACGGAAGAAGACGTGCAGAAGCTAAGAGATGCCAGGTATCTAACAGGCGAAATCTCGCATAGGCTGCCTGCTCAAGGGCAGGTTATTCCCACTCCCAAGCCTGGTGAGAGCATGGTGTTTGCGTCTCACTTCCTTCGGGGGCTAGGCTTCCCGACGGACCCCTTCGTGAGGGGGCTCATGTTTTATTACGGGCTGGAATTTCACGACTTAGCTCCGGAGTCCATCCTCCATATCTCATCATTCATTGTCGTGTGCGAGGCCTTCCTCCGTATTACTCCTCACTTCAGATTGTGGCTTAAGACCTTCAAAATAGAGCTGAAGATGATCGAGGGGCAGCACGCAGAGTGCAGAGGTGCTGTTATAAGCAAGAATGCCAACGCTCCATGGCCCGAGGGCCTTTTTCAAGAGGAGTTCAGCTTATGGAAATGAGAGTGGTTTTATATCACAGCTCCCAGGGGCACCAAATGGGTGGCGCCACCTGCCTTTCGCTCGGGTCCCCCACCACAGTTAGCGTCATGGGTCAATAAAGGGCTTAACTGGGGGCCATCCAAGGATGTGCCCTTGCTGCAGGGCCGCGTTCGAGATCTCCTAGAAAGAGATATCAATCTGGCCGTAGTGACACAGGTTATGTTGATTTGCCGCATCATAACCTGCAAATGTCGCCCCCTCCGCCTATGGGAGTTTAATCCAGAAGGACCACGAGCCCTCCAACATTTTGTGGGCGCGACGCCCATGGAGATGTCCAAATTATTCTTCGGATCACAAGCAATGTGTCCGGACTCGTCCGAGGATGCAGGTCTGAGCTGCAATCACCCGGATACTCAAGTAAGTAGCCATGTACCCGGACACGTTATCCGTATATTTACCATAAAATTGCCCTTAAAAGAGTTATCCTTTAAACATGAGTGGATAGCGAAAGCAAAGCTTATCAGGTGTCCGGCCCCCCTCCCTGAGACTACGCTGGATCCCGTGTTAACCAGGATGCTGGAGGTTGCGCCTTTGGAAGAAGGCGAAGAGGGGAACAAGGAAGCTACCGCCTCCGTGACAGAGGCTGTCGGAAAAGGAGGAATCAAGAATTCCTCTAACCAGGGGAAGAAGAGGACTGCCTCTGAAGACCCGGAGGCGATGGTCTCAAAGCGGGGGAAGAAATCTTCGTTAGAGGGTCTGGCGCCGGGGGGTGCCTCGGTCGCATTGCGCCCCCAAGGGGATCAGCTCTCCACTGAGCCGTAAGTAAAGAGAGGGGTTTTAAAATGAAAGACATCCCTGCTCTATTTCTGAGGAAGATAACCGAAGTTTTACCTTGTAGTTCGGATCTCAGCCCTTCTCAGCAGAGCTCATCTTCAGGGGATCTTCGTCCGGAGATGATGGAGAGCGGAATGCCTCCCCCTGCCGTACCACCTTGCGAGGCGGGCGACCCTGAGGTGTCATCACGGAGGGTTTCCTCGAATCCGGCGGGGCCAGAAGGCAGTCATATGGCCCCCCAAGGCCCTCCATGTCCGGCCTTCAAAAAAGGCCATCAGACGAGTCCGGCACCGTCCGGTGCACGATCGGAGGAGCTAAAGGATCTGCTCGGGCGAGCGTCTATCTCAGAAGAACATCGTGCGTTGATGGATACGGTGATTGGAAGGATTTCATCCTTGGAGAGTGGGTTGTACGAGGCCGTCGGAAGTTTACTGACAGGCTTTGAGGTACACGAAATGATGTACCTTTTGACAGATCCGCATATATAAGATGCACCCTATATAGATAGTAGACCCTGAGACTCTGTGCATTGTCAAAAATGACAGCGCGCCGAGGATCATAATCCCAGGTATAATATGTCGCCTTTCCTATGTGGGTGGCGAAGTGTCCGGTGGCTAGCCGGACTGATGAATTTGCCGAGCTAAAGTGGCAACTTGACATGGCAGATGCCGACATCGCGCCTGTCAACAAGCGGCTGGACGAGACACAAGGTATGTAATTTCTCCAAAGACACCTGGTAAGAGGAGCTTGATGCCCGTACCTGACAAGACGTGCTTGATGCAGATGGTGCCGCTGCCATGGAATACCTTCGGGCGGAACTTGCCCGAACCAAGGAGCAGGCCAGGAAAAGCGATGCGGCTGCCTTAAAGGCGGCTGAAGAGCTGAAAGACGAACAGGCTGCTCACTGCCAAAGCAAGAAGGAAATGGCCAAGATGGCTGTGAAGTTAAAGAATGTTGCCGACCGCTGCAAGTTTCTTGAAAAAGAAGAGCGGGTGGCACAGAAGGACCTAGAGAAGGTCACTATCGAGGCCAAGGATACTCGCTCTATGATGAGAGCTATGAAGGAGGAGCTACGTCAAGCCGGAGATATCACGGCTGGAAAGCCCTTTATGCTGCAGATGAAGTTCGGGGATCCTAAATATGCTCCGTTGGACCGGCAGTGGAGCATGGCGAACACTTATATGGACTTGGCGGCGAGTGCCGCGGACGCGGCCAAACACTTCCGTGATCAAAAGGACCACGAAGTGGACAAGCTTTTTTGGTCGCAGTTCCATAATCTAGAGCGCCCGCTTCCATTAACCGATCATTTGGCCGCATGAGCGGAGCTGAATAGGTTATCCGGACTCGCCATGAAGTATGTCGTGAGTCATCTGTGGCCGAAAAGGCCCGAGCCCAAGAGTTATATTAGCTCGGTGCAGCAGTTCCTCGGTGCGGTGCCGCATATTGATGCAATGAAGAGGTCAGCGTGCATAGAGGGTGCGCAGATGGCTCTTGCCCGTGTCAAGACATACTGGGCGGAGATGAAGGCCATTGCTGTTGCATCCCAAGATTCGGATGAGAGTCGAGTACCTGCCGAGCACTATTTTCAGGAAGTTCTGCAGGGCGCTCGTTTAATAGAGACGCAGTGCTAGAAGGATGGTATGTTCGAATAACATGTATTATTTTTAAAACAATGTTTCGATGGAATATAAAAGCTTTTTATACTTGTGCCTTCAAGAATTAGAATACCTCATGTGCGACCGTTTAATGTATATGTGTATATAACCTGAAAGATGGCAGTCTTCGGCTTCAGCCCCCACACATATAATGCGGGGGTGTTCGCAGAAGGCGCATTTTCACACTTGATCCAATGTCTTGGTCCTATTAAGGAGGTGGTAGCGCATCGAACTAGGCAACCGGACTATAATGCTTTATCACTTTCACTTAGCCATAGGAGTTTGACAGTGGGGCTACTATATAGCCCCTAGGGGCATCGTGCTCACCCGAATTCGGGGCGCGTGTGTGCCTGGCCGAGAAACGGCCCTTCGTTAATGCGGAGGAATCCGAAAGATTCCGGCGGGTCATGAAGTGGTTGACCAGTCTCACGCTATATCATGACAGTCAGTTTTCGGCTTTCTCTACTGAGGTGCTCGCCTGGCCGAACCGGGGCACAATCGCAGTAGTTCTCCTGGTACCGCCTTAGCCGATAGAGCGGAACGTAAGGCAGCAAAACACAGGAGCCGGGAAAACCCAACATTTGACCAAAGACATGATTCAGAGCTGATGCATATAAGGCCAAACTCACGACACCGAACACTCCCTAAGGTATTCGGTCTTTATGAAAACGGGCTGAACAACGCCCTTGGTAAGAAGCCCCTGGTGTCCGGGTACGTGCAAAATTCTGACGTGGCCACATGCCAAGACGCCAGCCTCCTCCTCGGTTATGACAAGAAACTGGGGGATGTGTATCAACAAGAGACAGTGAAAAAGGTTTACGCAGGGTCTTAATCTGAAAAGAATCCTTGAAACGGGTCCCTACTGCACGTCTGCGCCTGTGTCTCCGTTGTGCCGTATCCTGGACGGGTGTAGCACGGTGTTCATCTGTAAAAGAGAGAAACTTAGTTGAAAAAGGTCATGCGAAAATCTATATTATATTAAATAAACAAAGTATAATTCAGAAAATGGGTGCAATTGAGCTTTATTGTCTCTTGTTGTACACGTGCGGAGCCCCTTGTATGGGGGTATGCGGCTAGTAAGCCCTTGCATGTTTACGCCGGACTCGTCTAGCCATGTCCGGGGTCTGAACGACCTGTTTAGGTGCTTTGATTAGTGAAGCTAGTTTAGTGTGTTGCTGTCAAGGCAGCCGCACAGATTTCCGCGCTCGAGGAACACTCGATATTTCCCTTTAATGAGATGATGCCTCGCGGACCGGGCATTTTAAGTGTAAGGGATGCATAATGCGGTATTGCGTTAAAGCGGGCGAAAGCTTGGCGTCCCAGTAGTGCTTGATAGCTACTTGTGAATGGGGCGATGTGGAAAGTTAGCTTTTCGCGTCGGAAGTTGTCGGGGGAGCCGAACATAACTTCCAACAGGAGAGAACCCGTACAACGGGTATCTGGGCCTGGCGTTACCCCTTGAAAGGAAGTGTTGCCATGGCGAATTTTTGTTGGGTTTATCCCCATTCTGCGAATTGTGTCCTGATATAGCAGGTTTAGTTCACTGCCGCCGTCCATTAGGACTTGTGTAAAGTGGAGTCCGTCAATTATCGGATCTAATACCAAGGCAGTCCAGCCTATGTTCCGGATACTTCTAGAGTAATCATGATGGTCGAAGGTGATTTGTTGTAACAATCAGTGGCGGGACTCCTCAGGGACAGGCCGTATGGCACGTATCTCTATAGGCGCCACTCTGTTTTTCCCTTTTGTCACGTGAAGTGAGTTTACTGTTTTGACTTCTTGTGGGAACTTCTTTTGTTCTCCGGTGCTCTGCTTGTGGGGTTCGTCGTCGTCCTCGCTTGGCATGTCGAGCCCCTTGTGTTCGGCATTGAGTTTGCCGGATTGCTTGAAGACCCAACAATCTCTGTGGGTATGGTTTGCAGGCTTCTCGGGAGTACTGTGGATTTGGAATATGTTGTCCAAGATTTTGTTTAGGTTAGATAGCTCGTCCCTGTTATCCTTGAGGGGCAGCTTTTTCTGATTCTGCCGAGAGCTTTTGAATTCGGCGTTGACTGCCATGCTCTTCGGGTTGTTTCCCTTGGTCCGGCGCTGGTCCTTGCTACGTCGCGGTTTCCCATTTCCATCCCTAACTTCAGATGTACTTGGGTCGCTGGTGCTGCTTCTTGCCAACCAGCTATCCTCTCCTGCGCAAAAGCGGGTCATGAGGCTTGTTAATGCGGCCATTGTTCTTGGCTTTTCTTGGCCGAGGTGTCTGGCGAGCCATTCGTCTCGAACGATGTGTTTGAAAGCAGCTAAGGCTTCAGCGTCCGGACAGTCGACTATCTGGTTCTTTTTAGTAAGAAATATGTTCCAGAGTTTCCGGGCTGACTCTCCAGGTTGTTGAGTTATATGACTTAGATCGTATGCATCCGGAGGTCGGACATAGGTCCCTTGAAAATTTGCTCGAAAAGCGTCCTCGAGCTCTTCCCAACTTCCGATGGTGTTTTCGGGAAGGCTTTTAAGCCAATGCCGGGCTGGCCCTTTGAGCTTGATGGGTAAGTATTTTATGGCGTGGAGGTCATCTCCTCTAGCCATGTGTATGTGGAGGATATAATCCTCAATCCAGACTCCAGGGTCTGTTGTTCCGTCGTATGCCTCTATGTTTACGGGCTTGAATCCCGCTGGAAATTCATGGTCCAGCACCTCATCGGTGAAACATAGGGGGTGTGTGGCACCTCTATATTTGGGTGTGCCGTGATGTTCGGATACTTGTTGTGTTGCGTTGCTTACTAGAGCTTGCTTTCTTGGCCCGTAGATAGATCTGGCTGGGCCGTCTTTTTGATGTGAATCCTTCTGCGGATTGCGTGCCGGCTTGAGTGCGGCGCCCTTTGCCGCTCTATGTTGGCCATGGGGTTGTTTATCCGACCGGGTGTCTTCCTTATTTTTTTATTGCGGGGGCTCTAAGGCCTCCTCATCAAATTCCGGCAGTAATTTTCGCTTCGGATAGCTCTTTGTGTGGCGACTGTCACCGTATTTGTCTGCGGTGTTGAGTACTTTGCCCCATCTAATTCTGAGTGCATCTTCCGCTGTTTTGAGCTTCCGCTTCTGCTTTTTCAGGCTACGCGCAGTGGCGACGAGCCTTTTGTGGAGGTTCTTCTGCTCCACCAACTTGTCCGGCGTGAGGTCGTCCGGACTATTATCTTCACCGGGGACGGGTTGTTTGGTTTGTTTATCCAAGTTGCCCTGTTTGGACGGTTTCTCGATGGCATGTTCGCCGTCCGCCAGTTCGCCCTGCTCTGCGGCTGGGTCTCTGTCGAGGTGGGGTTTGGAGCGGCGCTTACGCCGCCGCTTTGAGTGCTTTTCGAGGGAACGATCCTTCGTTGCGTCCCTTTGTTCCTCGTTGTCGTTTCTTTTAGGTGTGTCCACCATGTATACATCATGAGATGAGGTGGTTCTCTAGTGCCCTATAGGTGTTGGTTCCTGTTCGTCTCCTACATCGTCGTCCATACCATCGATGTCTTTGGAGTCGAAGTCTAGCATGTCGGTTAAATCATCGACAGTGGCTACGAAGTGGGTGGTGGGTGGGCTTTGAATTTCTTCGTTGTCCGCATCCCAACCTTGCTGACCATAGTCCGTCCAGGACTCCCCTGATAAAGAGAGAGACTTTAGTGAATTCAGAATGTCGCCGAAGGGCGAGTGCTGAAAGATGTCCGCAGCGGCAAACTCCATGATCGGCGCCCAATCGGGATCGATCGGCAGGGGCGCAGAAGGTTCGGAGTCCGGAAAGGAGTCCGGCACCTTGGAGTCACGAGCTTCGCAAAGGACAAGGCTGGTGTTCGGCTCGATCGCCGTAGAGATTGTAGCTCCTGAGGCGGTGTCTAGCCACCCGTCCTCGATTGGCGTAGTCGGCTCTGAGCTAAGGGTCGGAGCGGACACTTGGGCGGCCTCCTGGGCACTGTTCGGCGGCAGAGCTAGATCATGCCCATCGTGACAGTGCGGGGCTCTCGGCTGTGGCTCGAACCCGTCGAAGATCAAGTCTCCGCGGATGTCAGCCGTGTAGTTCAAACTTCCAAACCTGACCTGATGGCTAGGGGCGTAGCTTTCGATCTGCTCCAAATGGCCAAGCAAATTGGCCCGCAGAGCAAAGCCGCCGAATACGAAGATCTGTCCGGGGTGAAAAGTCTCACCCTGGACCGCATCGTTGTTGATGATCGGAGGAGCAATCGGGCCTAAAGATGACGACACAGAGGAACTCTCAATGAAAGCACCAATGTCGGTGTCAAAACCGGCGGATCTCGTGTAGGGGGTCCCGAACTGTGCGTCTAGGCGGATGGTAATAGGAGACAAGGGACACGATGTTTTTACCCAGGTTTGGGCCCTCTCGATGGAGGTAAAACCCTACTCCTACTTGATTAATATTGATGATATGGGTAGTACAAGAGTGGATCTACCACGAGATCAGAGAGGCTAAACCCTAGAAGCTAGCCTATGGTATGATTGTTGTTCGTCCTACGGACTAAAACCCTCCGGTTTATATAGACACCGGAGAGGGCTAGGGTTACACAGAGTCAGTTACAATGGGAGGAGATCTACATATCCGTATCACCAAGCTTTCCTTCCACGCCAAGGAAAGTCCCATCCGGACACAGGATGAAGTCTTCAATCTTGTATCTTCATAGTCCAGGAGTCCGGCCAAAGGTTATAGTCCGGTCATCCGGACACCCCCTAATCCAGGACTCCCTCACTTATAGTGATGTGCATTATCGAGAGGGTCCAGATATACCTCTCCGAAAATCGGAGTGACAAATTCTAATCTTGAAATACGCCAACTCAACAAGTACCTTCGGAGACACCTGTAGAGCACCTTTATAATCACCCAGTTACGTTGTGACGTTTGGTAGCACACAATGTGTTCCTCCGGTAAACGAGAGTTGCGTAATCTCATAGTCATAGGAACATGTATAAGTCGTGAAGAAAGCAATAGCAATATACTAAATGATCAAGTGCTAAGCTAACGGAATGAGTCAAGTCAATCACATCATTCTCCAATGATGTGACCCCGTTAATCAAATGACAACTCATGTCTATGGCTAGGAAACATAACCATTTTTTATTCAACGAGCTAGTCAAGTAGAGGCATACTAGTGACACTTTGTCTATGTATTCACACATGCACTAAGTTTCCGGTTAATACAATTCTAGCATGAATAATAAACATTTATCATGAATTAAGGAAATAAATAATAACTTTATTATTGCCTCTAGGGCATATTTCCTTCAGTCTCCCACTTGCACTAGAGTCAATAATCTAGTTCACATCACCATGTGATTTAACACAAATATTCACATCTGTATGTGATTAACACCCATAGCTCACATCGTCATGTGACCAACTCCCAAAGGATTTACTAGAGTCAATAATCTAGTTCACATTGCTATGTGATTAACACCCAAAGAGTACTAAGGTGTGATCATGTTTTGCTTGTGAGAGAAGTTTAGTCAACAGGTCTGTCACATTCAGAGCCGTATGTATTTTACAAATATTCTATGTCTACAATGCTCTGCACGGAGCTACTCTAGCTTATTGCTCACACTTTAATATGTATCCAGATTGAGACTTAGAGTCATCTGGATCGGTGTAAAATCTTGTATCGATGTAACTCTTTACGATGAACTCTTTATCACCCCCATCACCGAGAAACATTTCCTTAGTACTTACTAAGGATAATTTTGATCGATGTCCAGTGATCTACTCCTAGATCACTATTGTACTCCCTTGCCAAACTCAGTGTAGGGTATACAATAGATCTGGTACACAGCATGGCATACTTTATAAAACCTATGGCTAAGGCATAGGGAATGACTTACATTCTCTTTCTATCTTCTGCCGTGGTCGGGCTTTGAGTCTTACTCAATTTCACACCTTGTAACACAGGCAAGAACTCTTTCTTTGACTGTTACATTTTAAACTACTTCAAAATCTCATCAAGGTATGTACTCATTGAAAAAAACTTATCAAGCGCCTTGATCTATCTCTATAGATCTTGATGCTTAATAGGTAAGCAGCTTCACTGAGGTCTTTCTTTGAAAAACTCCTTTCAAACACTCCTTTATGCTTTCTAGAAAATTCTACATTATTTCTAATCAACAATATGTCATTCACATATACTTATTAGAAAGGCTGTAGTGCTCCCACTCACTTTCCTGTAAATATAGGCTTCACTGCAAGTCTGTATAAAATTATATGCTTTGATCAACTCATCAAAGCGTATATTCCAACTCCGAGATGCTTGCACCATTCCATAGATGGATCACTGGAGCTTGCACACTTTGTTAGCACCTTTGGGATTGACAAAACCTTCTGGTTGCATCATATACAACTCTTCTTTAATAAATCCATTAAGGAATGTAGTTTTGACATCCATTTGCCAGATTTCATAAAATGTGGCAATTGCTAACATGATTCGGACAGACTTAAGCATCGCTACGAGTGAGAAAATCTCATCGTAATCAACACCTTGAACCTGTCGAAAACCTTTTTGGCGACAAATTGAGTTTTGTAGATAGTAACACTACTATCAATGTCCGTCTTCCTCTTGAAGATCCATTTTAATATGGCTTACCGATCATCGGGCAAGTCCACCAAAGTCCACACTTTGTTCTCATACATGGACCCCATCTCAGATTTCATGGCCTCAAGCCATTTCGTGGAATTTGGGCTCATCATCGCGTCCTCATAGTTCGTAGGTTCATCGTGGTCTAGCAACATGACTTCCAAAAGAGGATTACCGTACCACTCTGGTGTGGATCGTACTCTGGAAGACCTACGAGGTTCTGTAGTAACTTGATCTGAAGTTTCATGATCATCATCATTAGCTTCCTCACTCATTGGTGTAGGAATCACTGGAACTGATTTCTGTGATGAACTAGTTTCCAATAAGGGAGAAGGTACAATTACCTCATCAAGTTCTACTTTCCTCCCACTCACTTCTTTCAAGAGAAACTCCTTCTCTAGAAAGGATCCATCTTAGCAACGAATATCTTGCTTTCGGATCTGTGATAGAAGGTGTACCCAATAGTTTCCTTTGGGTATTCTATGAAGACACACTTCTCCGATTTGGGTTCGAGCTTATCAGGTTGAAACTTTTTCACATAGGCATCGCAGCCCCAAACTTTAAGAAATGACAACTTTGGTTTCTTGCCAAACCACAGTTCATAAGGCGTCGTCTCAACGGATTTTGATGGTGCCCTATTTAAAGTGAATGCAGCTGTCTCTAATGCATAATCCCAAAACGATGGTGGTAAATCGGTAAGATGCATCATAGATCGCACCATATCCAATAAAGTGTGGTTACGATGTTCGGACACACCATAACGATGTGGTGTTGCAGGTGGCGTGAGCTGTGAAACTATTCCACATTGTTTTATATGAAGGCCAAACTTGTAACTCAAATATTCTCCTCCACGATCAGATCGTAGAAATTTTTATTTTCTTGTTACGATGATTCTCCACTTCACTCTGAAATTCTTTGAACTTTTCAAATGTTTCAGACTTATGTTTCATCAAGTAGATATACTCATATCTGCTCAAATCATCTATGAAGGTCAGAAAATAACGATACCTGCCACGAGCATCAACACTCATTGGACCACATACATCAGTATGTATTATTTCCAACAAGTCAGTATCTCGTTCCATTGTTCCGAAGAATGGAGTTTTAGTCATCTTGCCCAAAAGGCACGGTTCACAAGCATCAAATGATTCATAACCAAGTGATTTCAAAAGTCCATCTTTATGGAGTTTCTTCATGTGCTTTACACCGATATGACCCAAACGGCAATGCCACAAATAAGTTGCACTATCATTATCAACTTTGCATCTTTTGGCATCAATATTATGAATTTGTGTATCACTACGATCGAGATCCAACAATCTATTTTCATTGGGTGTATGCCCATCAAAGGTTTTATTCATGTAAACAGAACAACAATTATTCTCTGACTTTAAATGAATAACCGTATCGCAAAAACATGATCAAATCATATTCATGCTCAACGCAATCGCCAAATAACATTTATTTAGGTGTAACACTAATCCCGAAAGTATAGGGAGTGTGCGATGATGATCATATCAATCTTGGAACCACTTCCAACACACATCGTCACTTCACCCTCAACTAGTCTCTGTTTATTCTATAACTCCTGTTTCGAGTTACTAATTTTTAGCAACTGAACAAGTATCAAATACCCACGGGCTACTATAAACACTAGTAAGGTACACATCAATAACCTGTATATCAAATATACCCTTGTTCACTTTGCCATCCTTCTTATCCACCAAATATTCAGGGTATTTCCGCTTCCAGTGACCATTTCCTTTGCAGTAGAAGCACTCAGTTTCAGGCTTTGGTCTAGCTTTGGGCTTCTTCACGGGAGTGACAACTTGCTTACCATTCTACTTGAAGTTCCCTTTCTTTCCCTTTGCGCTTTTCTTGAAACTAGTGGTCTTGTCAATCATCAACACTTTGATGCTATTTCTTGATTTCTACCTTCGTCAATTTCAGCATCACGAAGAGCTCGGGATTCATTTTTGTCATCCCTTGCATACTATAGTTTATCACGAAGTTCCAGTAACTTGGTGATGGTGACTAGAGAACTCTGTCAATCACTATCATATCTGGAAGATTAACTCCCACCTGATTCAAGCGATTGTAGTACCCAGACAATCTGAGCACATGGTCACTGCTTGAGCTATTCTCCTCCATCTTTTAGCTACAGAACTTGTTGGAGACTTGATATCTCTCAACTCGGGTATTCAACTTCTGGAACATCTCATATGGTCCATGACGTTCAAAACGTCTTTGAAGTCCCGATTCTAAGCCGTTAAGCATGGTGCACTAAACTATCAAGTAGTCATCATATTGAGCTAGCCAAACGTTCATAACGTCTGCATCTGCTCCTACAATAGGTCTGTCACCTAGCGGTGCATCAAGGACATAATTCTTCTGCGCAGTAATGAGGATAAACCTCAGATCACGGACCCAGTCCGCATCATTGCTACTATCATCTTTCAACTTAGTTTTCTCTAGGAACACATATAAAAACATAGGGAAGCTATAACGCGAGCTATTGATCTATAACATAATTTGCTCAAATTTATTAGGACTAAGTTCATGATAAATTAAAGTTCAATTAATCATATTACTTAAGAACTCCCACTTAGATAGACATCCCTCTAATCGTCTAAGTGATCACGTGATCCAAATCAACTAAACCATGTCCGATCATCACGTGAGATGGAGTAGTTTTCAATGGTGAACATCACTATGTTGATCATATCTACTATATGACTTACGCTCGACCTTTCGGTCTCAGTGTTCCGAGGCCATATCTGCATATGCTAGGCTCGTCAAGTTTAACCTGAGTATTCTGTGTGTGCAAAACTGTCTTACACCCGTTGTATTTGAACATAGAGCTTATCACACCCGATCATCACATGGTGTCTCGGCACGAAGAACTTTCGCAATGGTGCATACTCAGGGAGAACACTTATACCTTGAAATTTAGTGAGAGATCATCTTATAATGCTACCGCCGAACTAAGAAAAATAAGATGTATAAAATATAAACATCACATGCAATCAAAATATGTGACATGATATGGCCATCATCATCTTGTACCTTTGATCTCCATCTCCAAAGCATCGTCATGATCTCCATCATCACCGGCATGACACCATGATCTCCATCATCTTGATCTATATCAATGTGTCATCACATGGTCGTCTCGCCAACTATTGCTCTTGCAACTATTGCTATCACATAGCGATAAAGTAAAGCAATTATTTGGCGCTTGCATCTTATGCAATAAAGAGACAACCATAAGACTTTTGCCAGTTGCCGATAACTTCAACAAAACATGATCATCTCATACAACAACTTATCATGTATTGACCATATCACATCACAACATGCCCTGCAAAAACAAGTTAGACGTCCTCTACTTTGTTGTTGCAAGTTTTACATGGCTGCTACGGGCTGAGCAATAACCGTTCTTACCTATGCATCAAAACCACAATGATATTTCGTCAAGTTAGTGATGTTTTAACCTTCAACAAGGATCGGGCGTAGCCACACTCGATTCAACTAAAGTTGGAGAAACTGACACCCGCCAGCCACCTGTGTGCAAAGCATGCCGGTAGAACCAGTCTCGCGTAAGCGTACGCATAATGTCGGTCCGAGCCGCTTCATCCAACAATACCACCGAATCAAAGTATGACATGTTGGTAAGCAGTATGACTTGTATCGCCCACAACTCACTTGTGTTCTACTCGTGCATATAACATCTACGCATAAACCTGGCTCGGATGCCACTGTTGGGGAACGTAGTAATTTCAAAAAAAAATCCTACACACACGCAAGATCATGGTGATGCATAGCAACGAGCGGGGAGAGTGAGTCCACGTACCCTCGTAGACCGCAAGTGGAAGCGTTATGACAACACGGTTGATGTAGTCATACGTCTTCACGATCGACCGATCCAAGTACCGAACGTACGACACCTCCGAGTTCAGCACACGTTCAGCTCGATGACGTCCACGAACTCCGATCTAGCAGAGCTTCGAGGGAGAGTTCCGTCAACACGACGGCGTGATGACGGTGATGATGATGCTACCGACGCAGGGCTTCACCTAAGCACCGCTACGATATGACCGAGGAGGATTATGGTGGAGGGGGGCATCGCACACGGCTAAGAGATCAATGATCAATTGTTGTGTCTATGGGGTGCTCCCTGGCCACGTATATAAAGGATGGAGGGAGGAGGAGGCCGGCCCTCATAGGACGCGCCCAAGTGTGGAGTCCTACTAGGACTCCCTAGTCCTAGTAGGATTCCTCCTCCCACATGGAATAGGAAAAAGGGAAGGGAGAAGGAGAAGGAAGGAAGGGGGCGCCCCCCCTCCCTAGTCCAATTAGGACACATGGGAGGGGTGAGGCCACCCTTTGAGGCCTTTCTCTCCTTTCCCGTATGGCCCATTAAGGCCCAATACGAATTCCCGTAACTCTCCGGTACTCTGAAAAATACCCGAATCACTCGAAACCTTTCCGATGTCCGAATATAGTCGTCCAATATATCGATCTTTACGTCTCGACCATTTCGAGACTCCTTGTCATGTCCCCAATCTCATCCGGGACTCCGAACTACCTTCGTTACATCAAAACACATAACTCATAATAAAAATCGTCACCGAATGTTAAGCGTGCAGACCCTACGGGTTCGAGAACTATGTAGACATGACTGAGACACATCTACGGTCAATAACCAATAGCGGAACCTGGATGCTCATATTGGCTCCTACATATTCTACGAAGATCTTTATCGGTCAAACCGCATAACAACATACGTTGTTCCCTTTGTCATCGGTATGTTACTTGTCCGAGATTCGATCGTCGGTATCTCAATACCTAGTTCAATCTCGTTACTGGCAAGTCTCTTTACTCGTTTCGTAATGCATCATCCTGTAACTAACTCATTAGTCACATTGCTTGCAAGGCTTATAGTGATGTGCATTACCGAGAGGGCCCAGAGATACCTCTTCGACAATCAGAGTGACAAATCCTAATCTCGATATACGCCAACTCAACAAGTACCTTCAGAGACACCTGTAGAGCGCCTTTATAATCACCCAGTTACATTGTGACGTTTGGTAGCACAGAAAGTGTTCCTCCGGTAAACGGGTGTTGCATAATCTCATAGTCATAGGAACATGTATAAGTCATGAAGAAAGCAATAGCAATATACTAAACGATCAAGTGCTAAGCTAACGGAATGGGTCAAGTCAATCACATAATTCTCCAATGATGTGACCCCGTTAATCAAATGACAACTCATGTCTATGGCTAGGAAACATAACCGTTTTTTATTCAACGAGCTAGTCAAGTAGAGGCATACTAGTGACACTTTGTTTGTCTATGTATTCACACATGCACTAAGTTTTCGGTTAATACAATTCTAGAATGAATAATAAACATTTATCATGAATTAAGGAAATAAATAATAACTTTATGATTGCCTCTAGGGCATATTTCCTTCAGTGCAACTATCTCGAACTTGGAATATACGCTTTGATGAGTTGATCAAAGCATATGGTTTTATACAGACTTTTGGAGAAGCCTGTATTTACAAGAAAGTGAGTGGGAGCTCTGTAGCATTTCTAAGACTATATGTAGATGACATATTGTTGATTGGAAATGATATAGAAATTTTGGATAGCATAAAAGGATACTTGAATAAGAGTTTTTCTAAGAAAGACCTCGGTAAAGAAACTTACACATTGAGCATCAAGATCTATAAGATAGATCAAGACGCTTGATAAGATTTTTCAATGAATACATACCTTGATAAGATTTTGAAGTAGTTCAAAATGGAACAGTCAAAGAAGGAATTCTTGCCTGTGTTGCAAGGTGTGAAGTTGAGTAAGACTCCAAACCCGAACATGGCAGAAAATAGAAAGAGAATAAAAAGAAGTCATTCCCTATGCCTCAGTCATAGGTTCTATAAAGTATGCTATGCTGTGTACCAAACCTATTGTATACCTTACTCTGAGTTTGGCAAGGGAGTACAATTTTGATCTAGGAGTAGATCACTGGACAGCGGTCAAGAATATCCTTAGTGAGAACTAAGGAAATATTTCTCGATTATGGAGGTGATAAAAGAGCCCATCGTAAAGAGTTACATTGGTGCAAACTTTTACACCAATCCAGATGACTCTAAATCTCAATCTGGATACATATTGAAAGTGGGAGCAATTTAGCTAGAGTAGCTCCGTACAGAGCATTGTAGACATAAGATATTTGCAAAATGCATACGGCTCTGATGTGACAGACCCGTTAACTAAACTTCTCTCACGAGAAAAACATGATCATACCTTAGTACTCTTTGGGTGTTAATCACATAGCAATGTGAACTAGATTATTGACTCTAGTAAACCATTTGGGTGTTGATCACATGACGATGTGAACTATGGGTATTAATCACATACAGATGTGAATATTGGTGTTAAATCACATAGTGATGTGAACTAGATTATTGACTCTAGTGCAAGTGAGAGACTGAAGTAAATATGCCCTAGAGGCAATAATAAAGTTATTATTTTTTTCCTTATTTCATGATAAATGTTTGTTATTCATGCTAGAATTGTATTAACCGGAAACATAATACATGTGTGAATACATAGACAAACATAGTGTCACTAGTATGCATCTACTTGACTAGCTCGTTAATCAAAGATGGTTAAGTTTCCTAACCATAGACATGAGTTGTCATTTGATTAACGGGATCACATCATTAGGATAATGATGTGATTGACTTGACCCATTCTGTTAGCTTAGCACTTGATCGTTTAGTATGTTGCTATTGCTTTCTTCATAACTTATACATGTTCCTATGACTATGAGATTATGCAAGTCCCGTTTATCGAAGGAACACTTTGTGTGCTACCAAACGTCACAATGTAACTGGGTGATTATAAAGGAGCTCTACAAGTGTCTCCGAAGGTACATGTTGAGTTGGCGTATTTCGAGATTAGGATTTGTCACTCCGATTGTCGGAGAGGTATCTCTGGGCCCTCTCGGTAATGCACATCACTATAAGCCTTGCAAGCAATGTAGCTAATGAGTTAGTTACGGAATGATGCATTATGAATGAGTAAATAGACTTGCCGGTAACGAGATTGAACTAGGTATTAAGATACCGACGATCAAATCTCGGGCAAGTAACATACCGCCGACAAAGGGGACAACGTATGTTATTATGCGGTTTGACCGATAAAGATCTTCGTAGAATATGTAGGAGCCAATATGAGCATCCAGGTTCCGCTATTGGTTATTGACCGGAGATGTGTCTTGGTCATGTCTACATAGTTCTCGAACCCGTTGGGTCCGCACACTTAAAGTTAGATGACGGTTATATTATGAGTTTATATATTTTGATGTACTGAAGGTAGTTCGGAGTCCCGGATGTGATCACGGACATGACGAGGAGTCTCGAAATGGTCGAGACGTAAAGATCGATATATTGGACGACTATGTTAGGACACCGAAATGGTTCTGGAAGGTTTCGGGCATATACCGGAGTACCGGGGGTTACCGGACCCCCCCCCTGGGAAGCTATTGGGCCTTATGGGACTTAGTGGAAAGGAGAGAGGGAGGCCAAGAGGTGGCGCACGGCCCCCCTTGCCCCAATCCGAATTGGGAAAGGGAAGGGGGCGGCGGCCCCCCTTCTCCTTCCTTCTCTCCACCTTCTCCTTCCCCTTCTCCTACTTGGAATAGGAAAGGGGGGGCAAACCTACTTGGAGTAGGATTGCCCCCACCCCCATTAGGCGCGCCTCTCCCCTTGGCCGGCCCTCTCCTCCTCCCCCCTTTATATACGGAGGAAGGGGGCACCCCATAGACACAACAATTGATCCCTTGGATCTCTTAGCCATGTGCGGTGCCCCCTCCACCATAATCCACCTCGATAATATCGTAGCGGTGCTTAGGCGAAGCCCTGTGTCGGTAGAACATCATCATCGTCACCACGCCGTCGTGCTGACGGAACTCTCCCTCAAAGCTCGGCTGGATCGGAGTTCGAGGGACATCATCGAGCTGAACGTGTGCTGAACTCGGAGGTGTTGTGCGTTCGGTACTTGATCGGTCGGATCGTGAAGACGTACAACTACATCAACCGTGTTGTGTTAACGCTTCCGCTTTCGGTCTACGAGGGTACATGGACAACACTCTCCCCTCTCGTTGCTATGCAACACCATGATCTTGCGTGTGCATAGGAAATTTTTGAAATTACTATGTTCCCCAACACCTCCACCGGCTGCCCCACCCGCGCCGCGCCAGCAGCCGTTGCCCCCTGTGCCTCCAGGATACTTTCCCCTCCCGCCCGCGCCTCCCGCCCCTCCCGCTGCCCCGCAGCAGCCGGGTGGCAGACGCCGCAAGCAGC
>NC_041389.1:578739351-578762944 GCF_002162155.2 Triticum dicoccoides | reverse complement strand
GCCTACGGGGCCGCCCCGGCCTACAGCGCTGCCGTCGCGCCCGCCTACGGCCCCGCCGCCGCGTCGGCCTTCGGTGCAGCTCCCGCGCCGGCCTACTGAGGGTTTTACCCTCCTCAGGTGTCGCCGCCGTGGGACCCGGCCCTGCTCGTTGCTCTGCACTCCGCCCCGTCACCGAGCTCCTTCGGTGGCGGTGGTAACTGGTACATGGACTTGGGCGCCACCGCTCACATGACGTATTAACTAGAATATAGATAATAGAAGGCTTGTTATTTAATAGTATAACATAGACTATATACCAATGTCAACCAAGTCAGCCCAAAGATTAGCTATCCATAACCTCACGTCTGCCACTCTCGTTCATACTCCCATCCGTATCACCATTGGTAACGGTTCCTCCCTACCCATTACACATGTCGGTCATATGTCTTTTCCCTCTACTTCTACTCCTGTCAATATGTCTAATGTTCTTGTGTCTCCTGACTTAGTCACTAATCTTGTTTCTGTTCGTCGCCTTGCTCGTGAGAATCCTATCACTGTTGAATTTGAGGATATTGGTTTTTCTGTGAAGGATGCCCGTACACGGATGGTACTCCACCGATGTGACAGCCCGGACAAGCTTTACCCAGTGCATCCCTCCGGCGCTACCTCCACCCGTCGTCCCGTCGCCTTCGCCGCTAGTGTCGATCTTTGGCATGCCCGTCTCGGTCATCCCAACTCCACCGTTTTGCATCAGATTCTTCAGAGTTTTTCTTTCTCATGTAATAAGGTCGACGATCACACTTGTGAGGCTTGCCGTCTTGGCAAGCACGTTCATCTTCCTTTAGCGAGTCTACAAACATTTCCACCTTTCCGTTTTAGTTATTGCATAGTGATGTTTGGACGTCCCCGGTTGCTAGCAACACGGGTTATTTATACTATTTGGTGATATTGGATGATTTTTCTCATTATGTGTGGACATTCCCTCTCTGTCACAAGTCCGACGCTCTTGCCACACTCACAACCTTTTATTCATATGTCACCATACAGTTCGGTCGTCCTATTCTCGCCTTGCAAACTGACAACGGCGGAGTTTGACAACGTCGCCGTCCGCAATTTACTTGCGTCCCACGGCACCATCTTTCGTCTCACCTTCCCCTACACGTCCAACAGAATGGTCGCACCGAGCACGTCCTTCGCACTCTTAATGATTGTGTCTGCACGTTGCTCTTCCACTCCTACGTGACTCCTCTGTTCTGGCCAGACGCGCTCGCAACCGCCAGCCTCCTTATTAACATTCGCCCATGTCGTTCCTGCTGGAACTACACTCCTCATCAGCTCCTCTTTGGCGCGGCTCCATCTTATGATGGTCTTCACATCTTTGGGTGTCTCTGTTATCCTAGCACCGCGTCCACTGCTCCTCACAAACTCGCTCCCCGGTCGCTTCCGTGCATTTTTCTTGGTTATCCTCCCAACACCAAAGGTTACCGGTGCTATGATCTAGTGTCCTGATACGTCCATTTTGCATCATGCTTTTATATCAATATTTATTGGATTATGGGCTGTTATTACACATTATATCTCAATACTTATGGCTATTCTCTCTTATTTTACAAGGTTTACCATGAAGAGGGGGAATGCCGGCAGCTGGAATTCTGGCTGGAAAAGGAGCAAACGTTGGAAACCTATTTTGCACAACTCCAAAAGACCTGAGACTCCACGAAACAACTTTTTGGATTTATTAAGGAATTATGAGCAAAAGAAATAGGCCAGGGGGCCCACACCCTGTCCAGGAGACAGGGGCGCCCCCCTAGGGCGCTCCCCCTATCTCCTGGGCTCCCTGGTGGGCCTCCGACGTCCATCTACTGCTATATGAAGGGTTTTGTCCTGGAAAAATTCGTGGGCAAGCTTACGAGACGAAACTCCGCCGCCACGAGGCGGAACCTTGGCGGAATCAATCTAGGGCTCTGGCGGAGCTGTTCTGCCGGGGACACTTCCCTCCGGGAGGGGGAAATCATCACCAACGTCATCATCAACGATCCTATCGTCGGGAGGGGATCAATCTCCATCAACATATTCACTAGCACCATCTCCTCTCAAACCCTAGTTCATCTCTTGTATCCAATCTTGTATCCAAAACCACAAATTGGTACCTGTGGATTGCTAGTAGTGTTGATTACTCCTTGTAGTTGATACTAATTGGTTTACTTGGTGGAAGATCATATGTTCAGATCCTTCATGCATATTATTACACCTCTGATTATGAACATGAATATGCTTTGTGAGTAGTTACGTTTGTTCCTGAGGACATGGGTGAAGTCTTGCTATTAGTAGTCATCTGAATTTTGTATTCGTTTGATATTTTGATGAGATGTATGTTGTCTCTCCTCTAGTGGTGTTATGTGAACATCGACTCTATGACACTCACCATTATTTGGGCCTAGAGGAAGGCATAGGGAAGTAATAAGTAGATGATGGGTTGCTAGAGTGACAGAAGCTTAAACCCTAGTTTATGCGTTGCTTCGTTAGGGGTTGATATGGACCCATATGTTTAATGTTGTGGTTAGGTTTACCTTAATACTCCTTTTTGTAGTTGCGGATGCTTGCAATAGGGGTTAATCATAAGTGGGATGCTTGTCCATGTTAGGGCAGTACCCAAGTGGCGGTCCACCCACATATCAAATTATCAAAGTACCGAACGCGAATCTTATGAACGTGATGAAACTAGCTTGACGATAATTCCCAATGTGTCCTCGGGAGCTCCTTCCTCATTATTAGAATTTGTCCAGGCTTATCCTTTGCTACATAAAGGATTGGGCCACCTTGCTGGACTTTATTTACTTTTGCTCGTTACTATTTATCTTATCACAAAACTATCTATCACCTACTATTTCGGTGCTTGCAGAGAAAACCTTACTGAAAACCGCTTATCATTTCCTTCTGCTCCTCGTTGGGTTCGACACTCTTACTTAACGAAAGGACTACGATAGATCCCCTACACTTGTGGGTCATCAAGACTCTTTTCTGGCGCCATTGCCGGGGAGCGTAGCGCTCTTGGTGAGTGGAACTTGGTAAGGAAACATTTATATAGTGTGCTAAAATTTTCTGTTACTTGTCACTATGGAAACTAATCCTTTGAGTGGCTTGTTTGGGGTATCTTCACCCCAACCAGAAGAGCAAAGAGATGCTCCTCAACCTACTGAACTTTATGAAAATATTCACTTTGAGATTCCTTCGGGTATGATAGAAAAACTGCTAGCTAATCCTTTTGCAGGAGACGGAACATTGCATCCCGACTTACACCTTATCTTTGTGGATGAAGTTTGTGGATTATTTAAGCTTGCAAGTATTACCGATGATGTTGTCAAAAGGAAGGTCTTCCCTTTATCTTTGAAGGGAGATGCAATGACATGGTATAGGCTATGTGATGATACGAGATCTTGGAATTATAAGCGATTGAAATTGGAATTTCACCAGAAGTTCTATCCTATGCATCTTGTTCATCGTGATCGTAATTACATATATAATTTCTGGCCTCGCGAAGGAGAAAGCATCGCTCAAGCTTGGGGGAGGCTTAAGTCAATGTTATATTCATGCCCCAATCATGAGCTCTCTCGGGAAATGATTATTCAGAATTTTTATGCTCGGCTTTCTCTTGATAATCGCAACTTGCTCGATACTTCCTGTGCTGGTTCCTATATGCTGAAGACTATTGATTTCAAATGGGAATTATTGGAAAGAATTAAACGCAACTCTGAAGATTGGGGTTCCGACGATGGTAAGGAGTCAGGTATGACACCTAAGTTTGATTGTGTTAAATCGTTTATGGATACCGATGCTTTCCGTGGATTTAGCTCTAAGTATGGACTTGACTCTGAGATAGTAGCTACTTTTGTGAAACTTTTGCTGCTCACGTTGATCTCCCTAAAGAGAAGTGGTTTAAATATAATCCTCCTATTGAAGTGAAAGTAGTTACACCTATTACAGTCGAAGAGAAGACTATTACATATAGTGATCCTATTATTCCTATTGCTTATGTTGAGAAACCTCCTTTTCCTGTTAGAATAAAAGATCATGTTAAAGCTTCGACTATTGTTCGTAAGAGTAATACTAGGACCTATACACCTCCTGAGCAAATTAATGTTGAACCTAGTATTGCTATGATTAAAGATCTCTTGGATGAGGACTTAGATGGGCATGTTATCTCTTTCTTGGGTGAAACTGCTAATATTGCTAGACCCGATACTAAGACACGTAGGCCTGTTGTAGGCACGCATGTTATTTCTATTAAAATTGGAGATCATTGTTATCATGGCTTATGTGATATGGGTGCTAGTGCTAATGCGATACCTTATGATCTTTATAAAAAATTATGCACGATATTGCACCAGTTGAATTAGAAGATATTGATGTTACTATTAAGCTTGCTAATAGGGACATCATTAAACCTATTGGGATTGTTAGAGATGTTGAAGTCTTGTGTGGGAAGATTAAATACCCTGCTGATTTTCTTGTTCTCGGTTCCCCACAAGATGATTTTTATCCCATTATTTTTGGTAGACCCTTCTTCAACACTGCTAGTGCTAAGATTGATTGTGAAAAGAATATTGTCACTGTTGGCTTAGATGGTATGTCTCATGAGTTTAATTTCGCTAAGTTTAGTAGACAACATCGTGAAAAGGCACCATCTAGTAAGGATGAGATTATTGGTCTTGCTTCCATTGTTGTTCCTCCAACTGATCTATTAGAACAATATTTGCTAGACCATGAAAACGATATGTTTATGAAGGAAAGGGAAGACATAGATGAAGTGTTCCTTAAACAAGAACCTATGCTAAAACATAATCTTCTCGTTGAAATTCTTGGGGATCCCCCTCCACCCAAGGGTGATCCCGTGTTTGAACTCAAACCATTACCTGATAATCTTAAGTATGCTTATCTTGATGAAAAAGAAATATATCCTGTTATTATTAGTGCTAACCTTTCAGAGAAAGAAGAAGAAAGATTATTGAAAACTCTGAAGAAGCACCGAGCTGCTATTGGATATACCCTGGATGATCTCAAGGGCATTAGTCCCACATTATGTCAACACAAAATTTCAGTGGAGAAAGATGCCAAACCTGTTAGAGATCCTCAAAGACGATTAAATCCCAAAATGAAGGAAGTGGTGAGAAAGGAGATACTAAAACTCCTTGAGGCAGGTATTATTTATCCCGTTGCTGATAGTGAATGGGTAAGCCCTGTCCATTGTGTCCCTAAAAAGGGAGGTATTACCGTTGTCCCTAATGATAAAGATGAATTGATCCCGCAAAGAATTATTACAGGCTATAGGATGGTAATTGATTTCCGCAAGTTAAATAAAGCTACTAAGAAAGATCATTACCCTTTACCTTTTATTGATCAAATGCTAGAAAGGTTATCCAAACACACACATTTTTGCTTTCTAGATGGTTATTCTGGCTTCTCTCAGATACCTGTATCAGCGAGGGATCAATCTAAAACTACTTTTACTTGCCCTTTTGGTACTTTTGCGTATAGACGTATGCCTTTTGGTTTATGTAATGCACCTGCTACCTTTCAAAGATGCATGATGGCTATATTTTCTGATTTTTGTGAAAAGATTTGTGAGGTATTCATGGATGACTTCTCCATCTATGGATCCTCTTTTGATGATTGTTTGAGCAACCTTGATCGAGTTTTGCAGAGATGCAAAGACACTAATCTTGTCCTGAATTGGGAAAAGTGTCACTTTATGGTTAATGAAGGCATTGTCTTGGGGCACAAGATCTCCGAGAGAGGTATTGAAGTTGATAAAGCCAAAGTTGATGCTATTGAAAAGATGCCATGTCCCAAGGACATAAAAGGTATAAGAAGTTTCCTTGGTCATGTCGGTTTTTATAGGAGGTTCATTAAGGACTTTTCTAAAATCTCTAGGCCTCTGACTAACTTATTGCAAAAAGGTATTCCTTTTGTCTTTGATGATGATTGTGTAGAAGCATTTGAAACACTTAAGAAAGCTTTGATCACAACACCTATTGTTCAGCCACCTGATTGGAATTTGCCTTTTGAAATTATGTGTGATGCTAGTGATTATGCTGTAGGTGCTGTTCTAGGGCAAAGGGTTGATAAGAAATTGAATGTTATCCATTATGCTAGTAAGACTCTTGATACTGCCCAGAGAAATTATGCTACCACTGAAAAAGAATTCTTAGCAGTTGTGTTTGCATGTGATAAGTTTAGACCTTATATTGTTGATTCCAAAGTTACTATTCACACTGATCATGCTGCTATTAAATATCTTATGGAAAAGAAAGATGCTAAGCCTAGACTCATTAGATGGGTTCTCTTCCTCCAAGAATTTGACTTGCATATTATTGATAGAAAGGGAGCTGAGAACCCCGTTGCAGACAACTTGTCTAGGTTAGAGAATGTTCTTGATGACCCACTGCCTATTAATGATAGTTTTCCTGATGAACAATTAGCGGTTGTCAATGCTTCTCGTACTGCTCCTTGGTATACTGACTATGCTAATTACATTGTTGCTAAATATATACCGCCTAGTTTCACATACCAGCAAAAGAAAAAGTTCTTTTATGATTTAAGACATTACTTCTGGGATGATCCACACCTTTATAAAGAAGGAGTAGATGGTATTATTAGATGTTGTGTGCCTGAGCATGAACAAGAACAAATCCTACGCAAGTGTCACTCTGAATCCTATGGAGGATACCACGCTGGAGATAGAACTGCGCACAAGGTACTACAATCTGGTTTTTATTGGCCTACTATTTTCAAAGATGCTCGTAAGTTTGTCGTATCTTGTGATGAATGCCAAAGAATAGGTAACATCAGTAGACGTCAAGAAATGCCTATGAATTATCCTCTTGTTATTAAACCGTTTGATGTTTGGGGCTTTGATTATATGGGACCTTTTCCTGCCTCCAATGGTTATACACATATTTTAGTTGTTGTTGATTACGTTACTAAGTGGGTAGAAGCTATTCCAACTAGTAGTGCTGATCATAACACTTCTATTAAAATGCTTAAAGAAGTTATTTTTCTGAGGTTTGGAGTCCCTAGATATCTTATGACTAATGGTGGTTCACACTTTATTCATGGTGCTTTCCGTAAGATGCTTGCTAAGTATGATGTCAATCATAGAATTGCATCGCCTTATCACCCGCAGTCTAGTGGTCAAGTAGAGTTGAGCGATAGAGAGCTCAAATTAATTTTGCAAAAGACTATGAATAGATTTAGAAAGAATTGGTCCAAAAAACTTGATGATGCATTATGGGCCTATAGAACTGCATACAAAAATCCTATGGGTATGTCTCCATATAAGATGGTTTATGGAAAAGCATGTCATTTACCTCTTGAACTTGAACATAAAGCATATTGGGCTATTAAAGAGCTCAATTATGACTTCAAACTTGCCGGTGAGAAGAGGTTGTTTGATATTAGCTCGCATGATGAATGGAGAACCCAAGCATATGAGAATGCCAAGCTCTTCAAAGTAAAAGTCAAACGCTGGCATGATAAGAGGATACAAAAGCGTGAGTTTAACATAGGAGATTATGTGTTATTATTCAACTCTCGTTTACGATTTTTTGCAGGAAAACTTCTCTCAAAATGGGAAGGCCCTTACGTTATCGAGGAGGTCTATCATTCCGGTGCTATAAAAATTAACAACTTCGAAGGCACAAATCTGAGGGTGGTTAATGGTCAAAGAATCAAGCATTATATTTCAGGTAATCCTATCAATGTTGAAACTAATATTATTGAAACCATAACCCCAGAGGAGTACATAAGAGACACTTTCCAGAATGTTCCAGACTCCGAAAAGGCATAGGTACGTGGTACGGTAAGTATACCAACTCCAAAACAACTCTAATGGCAATTTTTATCAGTTTTGGATTATTTAAGAATTTTAGGAAGAAAGAAGTAGTCCGAAAGGGACACGAGGCTCCCACGAGAGAGGAGGGCCCCCCCCCTGTAGGGCGCGCGCCCTGTCTCGTGGGCACCTCGTGTGCCTTCCGGACTCTGTTTTCTTGTATGTTACGTATTTTGGTCGGTAAAAATTCATTATATATACTCCCGAAAGTTTTGACCACCGTATCACGCAATTATCCTCTGTTTTCGTTTCGAGCTGTTCCTTTTGCAGAATTAAGCAAGATGTCTTCTCAGAAATCAGTTGGGGAGAGCCGGGTGTCTCACCCAACGCCAGGTCCAGGAGCAAATATTGATACCTTTCACTTTGAGCCATTAACGGAGGATGAGATGGAGGCTGATTTGAAAAGGATAGATGCCATGGAGGAAGATCAAGAAGTTACCTCTCTCCTCCAAGCAGAATTCACTACGGGGGAACTACCTAGCCTGGTTGTCCCTGCTTAGGCCACCCCTTTCAACTCTAGATTTCTTTCTTATGAAAATATGAAAAGGAGTTTCACTTGTTCTCTAGAAGCTATGCAGCATCCTTGGGTAAAAGGAGCTTTGTCTGTCATGGGCAAGCTCCGTAAGAAAATATGGACCTCAAACAACAAGTCAATAAGCTCGAGGAGACCGTATCCTGAAGGGCATAATCACCAAGCAGATCATGACACCAACCGTGAAGAAGGAGAAATAATCACATGGGTATGGGCACTCCCCTTGGTAACTGCCAAGCTTGGGGGAGATAACCCGGTATCGTATCACTATCACACTCCTATCTTTACCACTTTATTTAGTTCGATCCTTTTAGTGGTATCTTGTTCTAGTAGATTGAAGTTTTGATATCAAGTAGTTTTGAGCTTTTCTTTGTGTTCTGTTTATGTAAGCGAGTCTGTGTGCTATCTAGAATAAAGATTAGTGTTGAGTCAAGGGCTTTGATATGTTGCTATGATCTTGAGAAAATAGAAAGAACAAAAGAGTTCATATTGATCTTATGGATAGTGATAACTTCACACATAGAAAGTATGAGGCATAAAAATTGTTGAGAGTTGATGAACGTAGCCTTGGTCATCGTTGCAATTAATAGGAAGTGATAAGGAAAGAGGGGTTCATATATAAATATATTATCTTGGACATCTTTTATGATTGTGAAGCACTCATTAAGTATGACATGCTAAAAGAGTTGACGTTGGACAAGGAAGACAACGTAATGGTTTATGTTTTCCGACATCTCAGTTAAAGTATATTGTCAGTGACCTTCTAAACATGTTGAGCTTGCCTTTCCCCCTCATGCTAGCCAAAACTCCTTGCACCAAGTAGAGATACTACTTGTGCTTCCAAATATCCTTAAACCCAGTTTTGCCATGAGAGTCCACCATACCTACCTATGGATTGAGTAAGATCCTTCAAGTAAGTTGTCATCGGTGCAAGCAATAAAAATTGCTCTCTAAATATGCATGACTTATTAGTGCAGAGAAAATAAGCTTTGTACGAACTTGTTGTGGAAGTAATAAAAGCGACGGAGTGCATAATAAAGGTCCACATACAAGGGGCAATATAAAGTGATGTTCTTTTGCATTAAGATTTTGTGTATCCAACCCTAAAAGGGCATGACAACCTCTGCTTCCCTCTGCGAAGGGCCTATCTTTTACTTTATGATTTACTTTATACTTGAGTCAAGGTGATCCTCACCTTTCCCTTTTTCATTTTATCCTTTGGCAAGCTCTTCGTGTTTGAAAGATCATGATATATATATCCGATTGGATGTAAGTTGGCATAGGCTATTATTGTTGACATCACCTAAAGGTGAATACATTGGGAGGCAACACAATAAGCCCCTATCTTTCTCAGTGTCCGGCTGAAACTCTATAACCACAAGTATTGCGTGAGTGTTAACAATTATGGGAGACTACGAGATAGTTGAGTATGTGAGCTTGCTGAGAAGCTCTATTAGTGACTCTTTCTAATGTTACAATAAATTGCAATTGCTTCAATGACTGAGATTATAGTTTGTCAGCTCCCAATGAAGTTTTTGAACCATACTTGACATTGTGAATTGCTTATTACTTGAACATAGGAAATCATATGACAAAATCCATATATGTTGTTGTTATTAGAATGATCGTGATGCCCTTATGTCCGTATTTTATTTTTATCGACACCTCTATCTCTAAACATGTGGACATATTTTTCAATTTTGGTTTCCGCTTGAGGACGAGCGAGGTCTAAGCTTGGGGGAGTTGATACGTCCATTTTGCATCACGCTTTTATATCAATATTTATTGCATTATGGGTTGTTATTACACATTATATCTCAATACTTATGGCTATTCTCTCTTATTTTACAAGGTTTACCATGAAGAGGGGGAATGCCGGCAGCTGGAATTCTGGCTGGAAAAGGAGCAAACGTTGGAAACCTATTCTGCACAACTCCAAAAGACCTGAGACTCCACGAAACAACTTTTTGGATTTATTAAGGAATTATGAGCAAAAGAAATAGGCCAGGGGGCCCACACCCTGTCCAGGAGACAGGCCCCCCCTAGGGTGCGCCCCCTATCTCCTGGCCCCCCTGGTGGGCCTCCAGCGTTCATCTTCTGCTATATGAAGGGTTTTGTCCTGGAAAAATTCGTGGGCAAGCTTACGAGACGAAACTCCGCCGCCACGAGGCGGAACCTTGGCGAAATCAATCTAGGGCTCTGGCGGAGCTGTTCTGCCGGGGACACTTCCCTCCGGGAGGGGGAAATCATCACCAACGTCATCACCAACGATCCTCTCGTCGGGAGGGGGTCAATCTCCATCAACATCTTCACCAGCACCATCTCCTCTCAAACCCTAGTTCATCTCTTGTATCCAAAACCACAAATTGGTACCTGTGGATTGCTAGTAGTGTTGATTACTCCTTGTAGTTGATACTAATTGGTTTACTTGGTGGAAGATCATACGTTCAGATCCTTCATGCATATTATTACACCTCTGATTATGAACATGAATATGCTTTGTGAGTAGTTACGTTTGTTCCTGAGGACATGGGTGAAGTCTTGCTATTAGTAGTCATGTGAATTTGGTATTCGTTTGATATTTTGATGAGATGTATGTTGTCTCTCCTCTAGTGGTGTTATGTGAACGTCGACTACATGACACTTCACCATTATTTGGGCCTAGAGGAAGGCATAGGGAAGTAATAAGTAGATGATGGGTTGCTAGAGTGACAGAAGCTTAAACCCTAGTTTATGCGTTGCTTCGTTAGGGGTTGATATGGACCCATATGTTTAATGTTGTGGTTAGGTTTACCTTAATACTCCTTTTTGTAGTTGCGGATGCTTGCAATAGGGGTTAATCATAAGTGGGATGCTTGTCCATGTTAGGGCAGTACCCAAGTGCCGGTCCACCCACATATCAAATTATCAAAGTACCGAACGCGAATCTTATGAACGTGATGAAACTAGCTTGACGATAATTCCCAATGTGTCCTCGGGAGATCCTTCCTCATTATTAGAATTTGTCCAGGCTTATCCTTTGCTACACAAAGGATTGGGCCACCTTGCTGCACTTTATTTACTTTATTTACTTTTGCTCGTTACTATTTATTTTATCACAAAACTATCTATCACCTACTATTTCAGTGCTTGCAGAGAAAACCTTACTGAAAACCGCTTATCATTTCCTTCTGCTCCTCGTTGGGTTCGACACTCTTACTTATCGAAAGGACTACGATAGATCCCCTACACTTGTGGGTCATCATGTTCCACCGCATTTTCACTTCGCGGCATGTGTACTTTGATGAGCTGGTGTTCCCGTTTCAGCAGGTACTGTCACCTTCGCCGTCTCCCGCGGCGCGGTTCGCCCCTGCCTTCACCTCTGGCGGACCGCCCAGCTGCGCACCGGACTCGGCCCTGCCCGTGCTCCCCGCGCCGGCGGCCGTTGCTGCGGTCCCTGCGGTGGCCCCCGTCGCTGCGGCCCCCTCGGCCGCCGCGTGTGCTGCATCTACCTCGACGCCATCTTCGCTCCCCACCTCCGCTCGCGCAGCCCTTCGGGATCCGAATTGGCTAGCTGCGATGTGTGAGGAGTTTGACGCCCTGCAGCGCAACCGTACGTGGCAGCTTGTTCCGCGGCCTCCCCGTGCCAATGTCATCACTGGCAAGTGGGTCTTCCACCACAAGACTCGCCCCGATGGTTCTTTCGAGTGCTACAAGGCGCGTTGGGTGGTGTGCGGCTTCCGCCAGTGTGCCGGCGTGGAATTCACCGACACCTTCGCCCCGGTTGTCAAACCAGGCATGATTCGCGCTGTTCTCCAGCTTGCTGTTTTTTGCGCCTAGCCAGTCCACCAGCTCGATGTGTCTAATGCTTTCCTGCATGGCCTTCTCAACGAGCAGGTGTTCTGTCAGCAGCCCACTGGTTTCGTCGACACTGACTATCCGGACCACGTGTGCTTGCTCTCTCGTTCTCTCTACGGGTTGAAGCAGGCACCTCGGGCCTGGTACCAGCGGATCGTGGCCTTCCTTCAGCAGCAGGGGTTCCGGTTCACACGGTCCGATGCCTCCCTGTTTGTCTATCACCAGGGCCCCGCCACAGCGTACCTCCTACTGTATGTCGACGACATCATCCTGACTGCATCATCGCCAGCGCTCCTTCAACAGATCACAGCTTGCCTCGGCACCGAGTTCGCCCTCAAGGGGGCTCTCCACTACTTCCTCGGCATCGAGGTCATGCGCCGAGCTACTGGCTTCTTTCTGCACCAGCAGAAGTACGCCTACGAGCTTCTGGAGCGAGCAGGCATGCTTAACTGCAAGCCTGCTCCCACGTCCGTCGACACGAAGGCTAAGGTGTCCGCCATCGAGGTTTCTCCGACGTCGGACGCTCCCTTCTACCGCTCCATCGTCGGTGCGCCTCAGTAACTCACACTGACGCGTCCGGATATTTAGTACGTTGTCCAGCAGGTGTACCTTCACATGCATGCTCCTCGTGACACCCATTGCGCTCTCGTAAAACGTGTAATCCGGTACATACGTGGCACCACAGCCATGGGTCTCACCCTGACGGCATCACCTGACACCAGCCTTGTCGCCTACTCCGACGCCGACTGGGCCGGGTGTCCCGACACTCGACGCTCCACTTTCGGCTACTGCATCTACCTCGGGCCCTCTCTGATTTCGTGGTCGTCTAAGCGACAACCCACGGTCTCATGATTGAGCGCCGAGGCTGAGTATCGGGCCGTGGCCAACGCCGTCGTGGAGTGCTCTTGGCTACAACAGCTACTTCAGGAGTTGCTATGTGAGGTTACCAAGGCGACGCTCGTCTACTGTGATAACGTCTCCGCGGTATACCTTCCTGCCAACCCTGTCCATCATCGACGGACGAAGCATATTGAGCTCGACATCCACTTCGTCAGGGAGCACGTCGCCCTTGTCGTGTTCGTGTTCTACATGTGCCCACCGATCAGCAGTTCGCCGATGTCATGACGAAGGGACTACCCACCTCGACCTTCGAGGGCTTTCGGTCCAGTCTCTGCGTCACCGGCGACGCTTCGACTGCGCGCGCGCGCGCGGGGGGGGGGTTGAACATGTGTACATGTACGTAGGTCTGGGTTTTGCATGAAGTGCCTGTAGTGTCTGTCTCGCTCTGTATGTACGTGTATCTTAGGAGACAAGATATCGGTCGCACCCCTTGTACACACACACACACACACACACACACACACACACACACACACACACACACATATATATATATATATATGCCTAATGCATGATCAATCAATTATCGATGCACCAAATCATTCTCTATAATATGTACAATGCCCTATTCTTAATTAACGAGACTACAACCAAATTGTCTTGGCAACCATCTCTCTTTTTACTCAGTGTCCCTATGAGTCAAACAATCTCTTCATTGGTTATCATGGGAGAAGCATGCTACACCGAAAATCAAGGGCGGGATGGAGTTTCGTGATTTCCATTTCTTCAACCTAGCAAAGCTTGGCAAACATGATTGGCGCATGATGAATCATCCTAAGACGCTATGTGCTAGGGTGTTGAAGGGGAGATACTATTCTTACTCGGATTTTCTTCCGGCAACAACTCCAGCTCGAGCATCGACCACTTGAAAGGCGATTGTGGTTTGGAAGGAGGCTTTCAAATTGGGTATGATACATCGAGTCGGTGACGGTACGACTATATATATATCAATGTGGATAGACAGTTGGAATCTTAAAAACTACAATTCTGAAACCAAGGGGGCACATGGGTTGCCCCGCTCTCTAAAATTTCAAATTCGATCGACTACACATGAATTTTGGACATGGAAGTTGTTCATCAGAATTTTCTCGTACCGGTCACAGAAGCAATCCTCGATATCTGTATGAACTCTTCCGGTAGTGAAGATACTTTGGCATGGGCTTTGGAAAAATCAGGTGTCTACTCTATGAATCAACATATCACTCTCTTGTGACTCGTAATGAGCTTAGTACTCTTGAGGAAGAACGACTACATAAACTTCATCTGCAAACAAACAGTTGTGGACCGCACTCTGGAAACTGCATGTAGCACCAAAGGTTCGGGATATTCCAGTGGGTTCTTCGCGGCATCCTTCCAGATCCAATGTATCTAAAGTACATGCGCATAAAACAACTTGGCCTTTGGGGTCATGGATGAGGATTCGATGCATGCGCTCATTAGTTGCACTCACGTGAAAGAAGTTCTGGATTGCTGCTAAGGAGCTTGATCTTCATTTACCGAGCCTACATCCAAAAACTTGGGCTAGGGATATCTTGTTGAATTAGATGTTTCCAAAGGATGATAGATGCAAGATTATCACCATTATGCACTCTATTTGTTCTTCTTGCAATCGATGGACTCATGCTCGTGATGGTTATGATCCAGTGCGGGCGATCAAATGGGTTCATGAAATGTTATGCCTGCTAGAACTTTCGGTTGACCGGGCGAAGATGCCGATGGGACAATGCTAGAGACCACCCGATCCAGGATGGGTGACAAGCGATACTGATGATTTGATTAATGTTGAGGCCATGCATGGAGGAGCGAGAGGTGTAGCCCGGTCTCATTTGGCGTTTCTCGAGGCTTGGAGCAAGCCTCTTCAGGGAGTGTCAGATTCATTCATTGCTGAACTTTTGGCTCTTCAAGAGGGGGTGATCTTTTCCCAGTTTCATGGTTACTCACATGTGATGATGCAGGTGTACTTCTTGGAGTTAGTCAACCTATGTAACTCGAGCAACAATTCTCGCTCAATTGCAGCGCTATATTATGCGTTTGGTTGAAGGTGTTGTATGAATGGGTTGGGACCGTTCAATTTTTTTGGGATTGAACCATTCAATTCATGTGTTTGGCTGAATATAAGTGGTGAGCTAATTATTTAGGACGGGACCACCAGTCATGCTCATATAGTCATGCATGCAAAGGGTGGCCATTTGATTCGACCGATTTGGTTGGGTGGAACGGTTCAGCATCTTCATGGCATATTCTCTTTTTTTGGCTCAAACCATTCATGTGCTTTATAACCAAACATGTCTATTTTCTGAACGATCCCAACCCATTCATGACCGCCCTTGCAACCAAACGCACCCATACTAAGCGAAGTGGTCCCTAAAAATGGAATTTGAGGAGGTAATACTTAGTCTTAGGAATGTCCATTTTGGCTCTGGGGTGCATATGTTCTCGGTTGAACAATAAATTAAAAATAAACTTTAAAAAGATTTTATTTTAAGATGTTCTTGATAGTGAAACAAGCGTACTTCAGTGAAAAAAAGCAAAATTAGGTGCAACATTTGGAGACAACATTTGTCGTTTGACTTTTTTTGCACAGGTCAAAATGCTTAAGCTTTTCCCCTAAAATTTTGCATGTAGCATTTGGGTCTAACAATGAACACATCTATTTTTCTTACATTTTTTTGGCATTTGCAAAGAAAAAAACATTTTTGGTGAGTAGGAACATATGCTCCCGAGAGCCGAATTAAATTTCCGTTAGTTTTGCTTCCTTTTCTGTTAATCATGCTGGACGGTCTGTTGGCCCATCGGTGTCCACAATATGTTGGCCCTTTTTTTAGGGCTCGGAGGTATGGCTCATAGGGAGGTTAAGCTAAGAAAGACCGGTGAAAAACCAAAAAGTCAAAAAAACCCGAAAAAGACTGTTTAAAAATCCGAAAACGCATGCAAAGAAAAAACAAAATTCAAAAAAAACACCCAGATCGTGACACGTGATAGCGGCCGAGAGCGCGCCAAGTGGCGCCTTCTCATCTCACCTCATGTGATCGTTGGGAGGCTCCTGAAAGAGCACTCGCCATCTGGTTGCTCTTGTGACATCTTCTTCCCAACACCCCTCCCCTTCACCATACGCAGCGTGGGCTGGGGCCCAGCCTGGGATTTTAGATCGGCCTAACCAACCATAGGAAATTACAGATGGGCCAGAGGAGCCAAAAAAGCCCAATAAATAATGGCCTACTCGTCCGGATCTCAGCGGGCTAGCCCAACAAACAACACACGGTGGGACACCGGGACAGACGCTCGTCTCCGACCTCGGTTGCTCGGCTCCCGATCTCGCGCTGCTTGCGGCCTGCCTCGCCGGAAGCCGTCGCCCGTCGCCCGTCGCTAGAGGACCAGGATCCGCCCCTGCCCGCCCGGCCCGCTCGGCGCTCGGCGCCAGCGCGCCCCCCTGGCCCCCCCTGCAAGCCGGCGCCCGCCGCCCAATCCGCCCTCCGCTGGCTCCGGCGCTCGGCCGGCAGCAAGCCAGCAACCCTGCCCGGCGGCCAGCCTTTAGCCCGATTTGAGGACTTGAGGTAAGTTGTCCGCTGCCGCACTGCCCATTCCCCGAGTTCTGATTTAGGGTTTGCTCTTTGCTGTCTATTGCATCAATCAGGTGGAAGAGTCAAGTCTTCGATTTAACTAAACAATCAGACTTGCTATCCAGTACATGAACACACAGCCCTGTGAACACATACACATAATTTTGATGTCCAGCACATGAACACCTGATCAGCGACATAATAATGGCCTGTCTGATTGTTTGCCACTCTTAACAAGTTACTCTGACAATGCCACTCTTAACAAATTAAGAATGCCGCATAGTCTTCTTTGAACTTGTCAAGGTATGTATTATGTAGGCTTCTCTTATGCGATTTTTGGTATGTGTGTAAGACCATATTGATCTATTTCCATGTGGTATCAGTAAATTAATTAGAACGTTGGCAACTTGGCATGCCATATTTGTTGTCAATTTTTGCTTAAGTGGATCAACCTGTTTTAAATCCTAGACCGCCGCTGGTTCTGAGCAACAGAGAGAACTACTAGTCCGGGAACATGTAATAATTGTACAAGCACATGGATGCTTCCAAATTTCGTTGGCAATTTGTGTGCCTACAAGGCTACAACACATGGGTCTGCAAGCATTTGTGTTTTGCGCATAAGATGTATGGCAGTGAACAATTTATCTATGTTGTTTGTAAATTGATTTGCTGGGAAGAAAACTTTACAGCTTTTTTTATTGTAATATTTAGCACTTTATGATCTTTGTAAATCGTTTTGGTGCTCATATTCTTGGTAAAACAGTACGAAATATCTCGGTGTTAGCTACTCAACACACCCAGTCAGTGCATTATAGACATTTCACATTTCAACAGACAGCTCATACAACAATTTCAAAATGCAGCAGTTAAAAAGAACTGGACTGCAGTTTCTCAGGGGATTCTGCACTCAACTGATTCCCTGGGCAGCCCAGCAGAATCCACTTCTGCAGAATCTGCAGCTGAAAAGAACTGGCCCAGTGATCCCAGACAAAAACTGACCCTGAGCCCAGAATCTCTGACGAACTCATCTACCGGCTGCCATGGACGCCGGCCAGCTCTTCTCCGTTGACCCCCTAGAGCGCCAGGCCGCGAGGGGCCACGGGGCCGTCACCTCTATGGCCGCTGGCAGTGATGTCATCGTCCTTGGCACCTCCCGTGGCTGGCTCGTCCGCCACGACTTCTCCTTTGAGGACGCCCTGGGCAAGTCTCCACCCCTACCCCCTCTCCTCTCTCCTCTTCGCAGACCTGTTTTTGTTTGGCTAATAACTGTCGCCTCTCCTTCAGATATCGACCTCGGGGGCGGCCGCTCCGGCGACCATGCAGTGCACCGGGTTTTCCTGGACCCCGGTGGCAAGCACTGTGTTGTCACGGTGATCCACCCAGGTGGCGCAGAGACATACTACCACCATGCCAGGTGGCCGCGCCCAAAGCCACTCCCCCGCCTCCGTGGCCTCCTCGTCAATGCTGTTGCCTGGAATCGCCAAGCCATCACCGAAGGTTTTTGCTGATCCATCCAACTATATTTTGATGATCCACGGTCTTCTTTGCTGTTTCACTGTTCTTGATTGGTTATTCTCTGTGATTTTGTTGCTGCAGCGTCAACCAAGGAGGTGATCCTGGGGACCGAGGCTGGACAGATCTTTGAGATGGCCGTGGACGAGGCTGATAAGAAGGAGAAGTATGTGAAGTTGCTCTTCGAGCTCACCGAGCTGCGAGAGGGCATCAAGGACCTGCAGGTTTGAATTGTTGCTACCGGCGCCATGGTTCATTGCTTACATTTGTGTTGGAGGGAGTATTATTGAGCAATTTGGTTGCGCAGATGGAGACAGCTGTGGTTGGGAACGCCACGAGATACTATGTGATGGCTGTCACACCCACACGGCTTTACTCGTTCACCGGCATTGGTTCTCTGGAAGTAAGTAATATTTCTCAATTTTTTCGTTGCATCTTCCGATGTGGTATTAACTATCGATAGTGAGCCTATTTGTGAGAAAAACAACTTAGTTTAAATCAAAAGAATCATTGTTTATCTTGTTTACATCGAGTAACGTGAGTACGTGACTCGGTAACATGGAAAATTCTATACCTTATTTCAGCAATTTCAAGTCAGTATGCCTTGTAGATTGATGTACATGATCAGAATTTAGAACGTACTCTTGGAATGCCTTGTCATTCTGTTAGCAGCAGCAGATACTACACATTTTTCCGCAGAAGATTTTTATGTTGTGTTTCAGTTTTTCGGTTGCGATTTTGGTTTTGAATTTCAGACCTGCTTCAGCCAAAAAAAATCAGACATGCAAGATCTGCATATGCCCTCATTTTCTTAAGATATAGTCTAATATATAAATCTTGTTGCACAGACTGTTTTTGCTAGCTATGCCGACCGTGCCATTCACTTCATGGAGCTCCCAGGAGAAATACCTAATAGGTAAGTCTAACTTGGCCTTATTTTTACGATGCAGCAAAGGGACTGCCTTCTATACACTATTATTGTGCATAAGAATTTTATGTTTGTAACATATGTATCCATTGCATGGAGTCCAGTGAACTACACTTCTTTATCAAGCAAAGAAGGGCTAAACACTTTGGATGGCTTTCTGGAGCTGGAATTTATTACGGTGAACTCAATTTTGGAGCTCAACACAGGTGAAATATGTTGTTTCTATATTTAGCTAAATTCTGTTTTGTAATTTGTAAAGGAAGTAGATCATGGCTTTGTCTAACCAGATTGCACCTAACAATGAATTTCTGATATGCTCCTAAATCCTAATACTCATATTTGTCGTAACTTTTTGAACATGAACTACTAATGCACATAATATGACTTAGACAGTCCACATGAAAATGAGATAATTAGATTCCTTTCCGGGGGTACTTCCAAAATATTGGCTTTGTACCCATTTATTGTGACAGACATTAATGATCAACGTTTAGCTTAATAACATGAAACTGTGAGAAATCAAATTCTGTTTCCAAATAGAATGAACATTATAAGATGGGCCTAATGAATGCTTGTGTTACTCTAGATTTGACTATGAACTTTAAATTCCATAATCTCCAGCTAGCTTCTTGAACCGTTCTTTTGGGGCAGGGTTCAACCTTTATTCATATCAAGCCAAGCACTAAGCCAGTTTTTCGGCACCAAGCCAGCTTAGTCATAACCCAAGATTAAACCTAATGTTAAGAAGCAAGGTCAATGGTCAAGTGTCAATATGAGGCTTTTTAAAAACCTATTGCCCCCTCTCAAAAAAACTATGGTGCTGTTTTACTTTTTCTGGCTATAATAATATTTTAGTTACTGCTTTATTCTTGAACTATATATTGGGGAATTCAATTTAGAACACTTTATTTATTTAGTATTTGTTTTTATTCTTACTAATTTTAGTTCTGTAGCTCTACGAGTGGAGATGAAAACTTTGTGGAAAACAAAGGTTTCTTTGACTATTCAAAACTTGGAGATTCCAACATAAAACCAGCGTCATTTGCAGTGTCTGAGTTCCATTTTCTGCTCTTGATTGAAGACAAAATTAAGGTAAGATGGTTCTATAAATGGATTTGCATATTTTATCTGTGGTTTATTTTGCTCTCTTGAATTGTTTTTTATCTTCCCCACAAGCTAGTACTTATAAAGGCAAGGCATCACATAACCTGTATTTCTTAGGTAGTGAACAGAATCAGTCAGCAAATTGTGGAGGAGCTTGTAGTCGATAATACAGCCGAATCTTCAAAAGGAATCATCGGGCTTTGTAGTGATGCATCAACTGGAGTTTTCTATGCATTTGATGAAACCTCTATATTCCAGGTTCGGAATTCTGATACTTGCTTTTGAGTCATGTAATAATGTTACTAATATTGTTTGTCATTTAGGTTTCTACGTCTGATGAGGGTCGTGACATGTGGCAAGTGTACTTGGATATGAAGGCATATGCTGTTGCTTTGTCCCATTGCCTTAACCCTTTCCAAAGGGACCAAGTTTATCTCGTGCAGGTAATGTTTGTATTCCTAGAGATCAATGTGAAACGATGTTCATACATCTCGATGCATGTGAGCATGTTCGCAGAATCGTCCCATGCATTCTTTTGTGCTCCTGCATCATTTTCTTATATATGATGAATTGATGATATGCTGGATGTTATTTGGAATATTGCAATGATCAATGCCTTCTGTTATTCAAAACCATTTCTTTTGCAGGCTGATGCTGCATTTGCTGCAAAAGAATATTACATAGCAGCTTCATTTTATGCAAAGGTGAAAGCCATACTGTTAATTGTGTTAGTAGCTTTTCTTGCTATTTTGTTGCCCTTGTTCATTTGAGGACTTGTTCTTTGGTTTCAGATGAACTATATTTTATCATTTGAAGAGATCAGTTTAAAGTTTATATCCGTAGGTGAGCAGGTAATTTACTCAAAACTTCAGTACATTTTTGCAAGCTTTTGAATGTACTATTCTTCTAGAGTACTCCTCAATGTGCATTGTTGAAAAACTTATGTGAGATCTATTCATTTATCCTGATCTTGTAGTTTTAGTACTTCCAATATTCATCATGACAAATCATGGTTTTCGAGTCGCGACTCATGTGAGTCGCTCTGGGGCAGCGACTCGGAAGAAATCGAGCCTGCGTTGTGACTAGTCGCGACTCAGAGTCGCGAGTCCACACTAAGCTGAGTCGACCATATTTTTGTGACTCATAGACTAGTCGTCGACTAGTCGTGACTAGTCGAGCGACTCAAAATCCATGTGACAAATATAGTGTCATTAAGGTTGTGCATTTACTTACAGTAAGCTTTTGTTGTGCTTGGGTGCACTATTTCATAAGATTTTACAGTGTTACACTGTCTATGTCTTGTCGGATTTATGTCTGCAATCGTTGACTTTGTCTACTTGACAGGATGCTCTCAGGACTTTCTTATTGAGAAGGCTTGATAACCTCACCAAAGATGACAAGATGCAAATAACGATGATCTCGACTTGGGCTACTGAGCTGTACTTAGATAAGGTACCTACTGCCCATGATTCCATTATCCAGCATTCAAAATAATGTGACTTAAATTGCATTGATACTGGAAATGTTGCTTCAATATTCGGTTGCATAACTGAGTTTGTGGGGCTTACTCGGTATATTTTGCACAACTTCTGTAGATTAACCGTCTCCTGTTGGAAGATGGCACAGGCACCACTACAAATACAGTAACAAATTCCAATAGCTCGGCATATCGTTCAGTAGTAGATGAATTCCGTGCGTTTCTCAGTGATAGCAAAGATGTATTAGATGAAGCAACAACAATGATACTACTGGAAAGGTATGCCTATTATTAGTGCACATTACATCTCAGTTAGATTCTTAGTTTGGACATTCATATTTTTGGATAGCACATGCATAATGCAGCAGTTGAGACTGCATGTTGTATCTTTGTGATAAGCTGAACATAAACATGAAGCATCGATCAAAATCTGTGAATAAGAATTAAAACACCAAGGAACCTGAGATGATCGGAAAGCTAATTGCTGTTTTTGTTATATAATCCCAGGACATCTGTACATATATTATACTCCCTCCGTCCCAAAATAAGCGTCGCTGATTTAGTACAACTTTGTACTAATGTACAACTTTGTACTAAATCAGCAACACTTATTTTGGGACGGAGGGAGTATTATGTAAGGTTATGGACTAAGAAGCACTGAGTTGTATAAATGGGTGAATGTAAAATTATGCTGATTATGTAGTTTAGATGGTTCTTTTGTACTTGTATAATGCATGAGCTACCCTGTGTTTTCTCTGTTTTGATGGTTGCATGTATGAGCCTCTGATCAATCTCTTCAAATTGTTGACAGTTATGGCAGAGTGGATGAGCTGGTGTATTTTGCTGGTTTGAAGGGGCAGTATGAAATTGTGGTTCATCATTACATTCAGGTCAGGCAGTTATTAACTTGGAACATCTCCAACAGAACCCCTTTAAAGGGCAACCTGGTGCATGTAGCTCCCGCTTGCGCAGGGTCCAGGGAAGGGTCCGACCACTTTGGGTCTATAGTACGCAGCCTTTCCCTACATTTCTGTAAGAGGCTGTTTCCAGCGTGCAGCCTTTCCCAACAGAACCCCTTTCCCCAATAAAAATCAGATGTTGGGGGAGTTGGACCAAAAACCTGCTCCAACAGAACCCCTTTCTGCGAAAAATTACTGGGGACTCCCAATAGAACAGCCCAACTCCCCCACTATGTTCGGATAATTGATCCCTCCCAATATGAGTCCCAATAAGTGCCACGTCACCCGAGCCGCCGGAGCACCCGCTGAACCACCGTGCCACTGACAAGTGGGACCCATATGTTAGATTTAGTATTGTGGAAAGAATTACTGGGGTTCTGAGAAAGCACCCTATGTTGCGCGGATACTTCAGAAAGCGCGCGTATCCAGCCGGATACTGCCCCGATACGTATCCCTCGATTTTTTTATTATAAAAAAAAGAAAAAAAATGTTTGATACACCTAGGATACTGCTGTGATACGTATCCTGTACTATCTTTTCTTTTTCTTGTAGGCTCAACCCTACACATGCTGAAGATTTAGTTAATGTGCATCAAAATTTGTGCCTTATTTCAACGAAATCACCGGAGTATATATCTGGCCCATTGAAATTTTGGGACATTGGATAGATAGATATGAGCTATCTGGTGGTGGAGCTGATTTCCTGCAGCAAGCTGAATTCTCATGAGATGATCTAAAGGAAACCTGGAGTATTTGCTGAAAGACTTCATCACTTCATACACTTCCTATAAAAAAATCCTTATCTTTTTCATAATTTTAATAATTAATACATATGCAAACGTATCCCTGTATCCTAGTTTTTCGAAATTTGGGGTATCGGGCGTATCCCCGCATCACGTATCCAAGTACCCATGCAAC
>NC_041389.1:578731189-578739087 GCF_002162155.2 Triticum dicoccoides | reverse complement strand
GCTCTTAAGGAAGGTGTTAACACTATTGTTGTTGAGCGTACATGATATCGAACACAAGTGCTACCTAGTCTTATCATAATATTTTTATGCCATGCTTTAGCGAAGATCAGAAAGCAGCAGGCAAATCGCATAACCTTTCTACCTATTTTTTTAGAAGCATTTTCCTGTAACATATGTACTGGAATGGGCTTGGGCCAGTGCATATCTTCATAAGTGCCTGCCACTAAATTCCCTCCTCTCTTTTTCTTGAACAACTTTATTTTGTTAGTAAATTCTTATATGTGTAAAATAATAGAGGAATAGTCATTCGACATGATACATTGATCTATAAATGTCTCCAGACTTTCATCTTAATAATAACATGCTAGGTCAATCTTGTGTCCTTACTATAAATGTCTACCACTAAATTCCCTTCTCTCTATTTTTCTTGAACAACTTTATTTTTTGAATAAATTCGTATATGTGTAAAAGTAATAGAGGGAATAGTTATTCCACATGATACATCGTTCTATAAATGTCTCCAGACTTTAATCTTTTACGTTTGTCTCACACAAGTGCTTTATGAAGTATCGCTGCACTGGACTTTGTTCCACATGTTCTGTTGAACCCATTGCTTCACTTTGATGCACCGTATTCTCTGTAAAAAATCATATAATAATACACAAATTTTATTTATATGGATCATTCTTCTGCGTACCCATTGACCTTTGCTGAGGCATCAGTGCTAATTTCCTGCCGGTTACTGGTTCAGCAAGGAGAAGCAAGGAAAGCCTTGGAAGTGCTTCAACGACATAACGTTCCAGAAGACCTTGTGGTACTTTTCTAGTACTCAAAAAATGGTGTTTTGTTTACCGCATGCAAGTAACCTTTTCTTTTACTTATATCGGTTATTGAGCAGCTAAATTTGTCAAGTGAAGTGAGATTTTCACCTACAACTTTGTGTTCTTGCAGTATAAATTTGCCCCAGATTTAATCATGTTAGATGCTTACGAGACTGTCGAATCATGGATGATGGCAAGAAACAAGTTGAATCCAGGGAAGCTTATACCAGCAATGATGCGTTATGTGAGCGAACCACATGCCAAGTATGATATGCAAATAGCTTATTATCTACTACTATTTTCTTCTAGTAGAATACTATGGTCTTGATGTAGGAACAGCCTTACTACTCCCTCCGATCCATACTGCTAGTCTTAGATTTGTCTAGATACGGATGTATCTAGACACATTTATTTAAGTCCAATATATCATCTAACAGGAGTAGCTTATACTTCTGTTATAGTAAAAATAGACCTGTTATATTGAAATGTTAATTTCAAATCTGCAGCTATATTGGACTTCAATCCTACTCAGATGGAAAACTTTTTTTTTGAAATAAAACTTAGATGGAAAAACTTTGAATCGAACTATTAAAAGTATTTTAGTACCTTTGTTCTCAAAGATCTGGAGCAACCTACAATCATGAGCAGCTAATTTGTTCTGATGATATATGAATGTAAACATGTTGGCAATTCTTGCAGGAATGAAACTCATGAGGTCATCAAGTACTTGGAATTTTGTGTCAAAGATTTGAACAATGAGGATCCTGGAGTCCACAATTTGTTGCTCTCATTGTATTCCAAGAAGGTATATTTTTAGTGCGTACATTTGTTGCTTATGTGTGCTGTATGCCAAGAAGGTACATTGTCTTGCCGTTCTTACAAACTGAAAGGAAATGATGAGTAATTTTATAACGATATTTGTCTTATTTCTGTTGAAAGCATTGAATTTATCCCCATGCATAACAACAATGCCAATTACTGTTGCATTGTGCTCATGTCATTATTCATCTTTCCTGCATTCGTTTACCAGGTTGTAACTTGTGAGTGCCATAAGTTAATATTTGCTGCACATACGAACTGATGTTATATGTTTTTCTATACTCTGTTCTGTCCCGTCTGCAGGAGGACGAGTCCCAGCTTTTACAATTTCTCGACACCAAGTTTGGTAGTGGACAAGCAAATGGACCTGAGTTCTTTTACGAACCCCAGTATGCTCTGCGTCTATGTCTCCAAGCAAGGAGGATGCGTGCTTGTGTTCGTATTTACAGCATGATGTCCATGCATGAGGAAGCTGTGGCACTTGCTTTGAGGGTAAATTTCACTATGTTTTGTCTGAGAAGCATCTGTTGTGCTTTTACATATTGATGACTTTTGTGCTCTCATTTCCTGAGGTTCCCTAATTGCTGTACTTTATTGGTCCTCATTAGGTGGACTTGGAGCTTGCAAAGGCAGAAGCAGACAAAGTTGAAGATGATGAAGAGCTTAGGAAGAAGCTGTGGCTTAAGGTTGCAAAGCATGTCATCGAGCAAGAGAAAGGAGTCAAGAGGGAGAACATAAAGAAAGCTATAGAATTTCTATCAGAAACTAACAACTTGCTGAAGATTGAGGATATCTTGCCATTTTTCCCAGACTTTGTATTGATTGACGACTTTAAAGTAAGAAATATGAAAGTTCATACAGCCCGATCTACTTTGCACATATAAAATGACCTTCTAATGTCCATTTCGTCTTAAAGGCTCATGAATTCACGTTGTCGTAGTTTACAATTACTGTTCCACATTTCAGTTTTAATTGTTCCATGCCCTTTTGTGTGGCAATAACAATGAAAGAATGTTTTGAACAGGAAGAAATCTGCAAATCTCTCAAGGACTATAACAGCCAGATTGAGCAACTGAAGGCCGAGATGGATGATGCTACGCGTGGAGCAGACAACATCAGAAGTGATATTGGTGCCCTTGCTCAGAGATTCACAGTGATTGATCGCGAGGAGGAATGTGGGGTAAGAGAATGATCCCTGCGAGGTCTCTGTGGTATATTAGATTTACTGACTTGTGTGTCTGTTGCAGTTTTTATGTGATAATAAGTCATTAGTTTCCATCCCTCTGCAGCATGTAAAATTCAAAGTTTCAGAAAAAAGATGACCCGAAATAGAGGCTTTATATCTGTCTTGTTAGTACAGCTTGTGCCCTCAAGTGCATCCACGTTCTTTCCTGTTTTAGGGTAGACGGTTCACCGTCGTATGAATTGTATGTACTTATTGTTATATCTGACGCAGTACATGATGGTGCTAATTCATTGTCCTGAACTAACAGGTATGCCGGCGCAAAATATTGACCGTGGGAGGATTGCACCAGGTAGGGAGAAGCTATACGTCTGTTGGACACATGGCCCCCTTCTATGTGTTTCCCTGCGGACACGCCTTCCACGCGAATTGTTTGATTGCCCATGTAACTCGCTGCACCAGCCAAGTGCAAGTAAGTCTCTGCAGAAAGTTGTAGACTAGGCTTAAGTCTGTGCAGTAGATGTTCAACTGTCCGTTCATCCTTTTTGTAGGCTGAGAGAATACTGAACCTTCAGAAGCAGCTGAGCTTGATGGACAGGAAAGCAGCAAAAGACAACGGCGGGACCGGGAACGGTGAATCTGCTGTCAGTAGCGCACCAACAGTCGACAAGGTTGGGTGATGCTCACACTCTGATTATATACTGCAGCGTGCAGTTCTCATGCTGATGGCATTTGTGATTGATTATTTTTAACAGCTGAGGTCACAGCTGGACGACGCCGTGGCGAGTGAGTGCCCCTTCTGCGGCGATCTGATGATCAAGGAGATCTCGCTGCCTTTCATTCTCCCTCAAGAGTCGGTCGAGAAGGCTTCATGGGAGATCAAGCCGCAGCCGGCGTCTCAGAAGATTCTCCCGATGACCATGTCTATATGATGCTATGGATTCTAGATTTTTTTGGGGGTGGTTTTGGTTGTGCAGTTTGTGTATTTGTTCGGTGTTGGAAAGGAGAAGTGTTTCTTCATGCATAGAAACTTGGGGTTACCATCTCACATGGGCCCTTGTACAGCGCAAGACCTCTTGTGTGGTTCTACCATGCGGCCATGCCATTGTTTTTTGAAAGATATATTTCGATACAATTGCGGCTGACGAGTATTCCTTTGTACATGCATCAAACCTGTTTTTTTTTTCAATTTCAAACGTCGACATTTCATTTTATGTGTTGATTCAACTTTATAGTTAATTTTTTTTGGCATATCCAAGTGGGGTCGCGCCGAGATGATTAGTTGCCCCTACTTCTATGCACGCACCTGCTGTAGATAAATGGAATGAGCCGTAGTATCCCAGATTGCTTTGCTGGACTTGACCTTCTCCATCTATTATATGCACAACACATAAGCATTGAGTAACAATCACGACATAAGCACGCCAACTGTCCGCATAATTGATGACGATCATCATCACAAAAGTCAAAAGCCAGGAATAAAAAATGCCGCTCACGCATTGTGGCGAGCAGCAGCCTAGCGCTTCCTGGCTTACTCAGCCCATAGAGACCAACAGACAAAACACACATGGAACAAGAACAAAATGCAGCTGTGCGTGTAGCCCTTGTACAGATATTGCTGGCTGTATCCGACTGATTAATTAGGTGTTGTTGGACACCTGGTTCTCGACTCCGGATTATCCAATGCTTCCCCTCCCTTCCCAGTTCCTTCTTCCACAGGCTCCACAGGCATTGCTGCCGAAACACATCGCCAAAAAACGAACCCAAGTCAGAGAAGCAAAGCGCCTAGCTAAAAAAAGGACGATCAACCAGCCCCGCCCCGGCCTCTGCATCCATCATCGTTGACGCACACTCCGGCCGTATTATTATTATTATTATTATTATCGACCGATTGTTTAGCGATGCCAATTGCAGCCAAGAACACCCAACAGGCCGGCGTATTAGTGAATGCAGACAGATAATATTAGTGGATAAAGACAGAATATATTGATCCAAACTCCAAAGCCATCCATCCGGAGCAGGTGACCCGAGACTTCTTCTCCGAGGGAGAGTTGGTTGACGCAGACCTCCGGGTAGGTTCAGGTAGGTGATGCTTGCCTTTCCGGTGGTTTACAGGGACAGCTTGTCTCTCCCTCTCTAGCCTCCTTGCTTGCTTCCCCTCTACTCCTAAACCTCGCCGATCCTTTCCCACATCGCCATCATTTCTTGTTTAATTCCTTCTGACGTTCGGGGCACCAAACCCCTCGCCTGTCTCTTCTCCATTGCACACTTCTTGAAGCAGCTGTAGGCCAGGAGTTCGTCGTCATCGGAGGAGGAGTGCTCTTTCTCAGGGAGGGTACTGTGATGCCGCCGGCGAACGGTGGCGCCGCCGCCGGACCGAGCTCCGGCAGCGGCAGGGACGGCCCGCCGGCGGCCACCGCAGCGGTGAAACGCAACAGGCCTCGGTGTAATTTCTCTCTCCCCACAGAGGCAGATTCTTTCTTGTTTTTCTCACGCTTGGTTTGTTGTTTTCTTTTGGGAGAAGGTTTGATTGTTCTTGTTAGCCGTAGCTGCTTGATTCTACTAGTATATCCCTGAGTTGTTCTTTTCTTTTAGCCTGCTTTGAATCTTAAACTGTTCTGTTAGATGATCTGTACGTAATTCATTTTTTGGTAATTTGATACTCTGCAAACTGAAAAGAACCTTCCTTTTCCTCAGAATCAGGTGAATCTTAACTACTAAAGCTACAAGAAACCTGAAGTAATTTATTCATATAAAATATAAAATCAACAATTTACCTCATTAAAATGAGTAATTTACTCGATGGGCGATCATTTTCGTGGTTAAGATTCATGAGAAGTACTGTACATACTAATCTCCAACCATTCTGTTGATTCTGAAGATCATGCATTTACTCAGCAACAACTCCCAGCGTGCAAGCCTATACTGTCACCCAATATGGTGAGACCCCAATTGTTAGCCCAAGCCTCATCATTTCACACTCTTTTTTTTTCAAATGTCTCGTGTTTCACAAATTCAAACTTTGGACAAGCAGGTCATTCCCATTCTTGTATTCGTGGGCTTGCTTTTCATTCCGATTGGCCTTGCTTGCTACGCGGCTTCAAACAAGGTATATATTCCCTCCGTTTCTAAATATTTGTCTTTCTAAAGATTTAAAACAAGTGACTACATACGGAGTAAAATGAGTGAATCTACACTCAAATATGTCTATATACATCCGTATGTACTGGTCCATTTGAAATTTCTAAAAAGACAAATATTTAGGAACGGAGGGAGTATATCCTTGTAGTTGTGCTTAATTTCTGTTGTTATTTATACAAACATGTACTTGAAACTTTTCCCTTCGATAGAATTCAAGTTTGAAACAACATTTGCTTTCTGGCAGGTCTTCGAAGTGGTTTACCGATACGACACGAAATGCGTTCCGAAGAACATGCTTCACAACAAAGTGGGCTACATCCAGAACGCGTCGATAAACAAGACATGCACAATAAATCTCAAGGTAATTAAGAAAACAAAGAACAATTCCCGTTAATTAGCGTTGCCGAGAAAAGAAAAGTGAACCATTTTACGCCTTCAATCGACGAAGACGGCTTTGGTGAAATGAGTGTCCTTCAACTGCATGTAGATCCCCAATGCTATGAAGAGGCCAATCTTCGTATACTACCAGCTCGACCGGTTCTACCAGAACCACAGAAGGTACAAAATTCATGCAAATTCAAAATTTGTAAGAATCCAGATATAAGTGTCAGAATTCAAATTCGAGGTGAATTCAGGTACGCGACGAGCTTCAACATCGCGCAGCTGAGCGACCCCAAGGAGGAGGCGAACGCCGACATAAAGGACTGCAAGCCTGAAGCCTACGCCGGCAAAGGCATCCCCGTGGTGCCATGCGGCCTCGTGGCCTGGAGCCTGTTCAACGACACCTACAGCTTGGCCCGCCGTCCCCGTCGCGCTGGCGGCATCGGCGGCGTCGAGGCGCTGAGGGTGATCAAGAGCGGGATCTCGTGGCGGAGCGAGCGGGAGCGGCTGTTCGGCAAGCACGTGTACCCCAAGAACTTCCAGAACGGCAGCCTCGTCGGCGGCGGGCGGCTCGACCCGAGAAAGCCCGTAAGGCCCAGCTCGACCGAGCTTTTGTTTTCATGTCGACGACGATCGATCGATGATGCTGATGATCGGGAGGGTCGTGGGGCGTGCAGCTGAGCGAGCAGGAGGAGCTGATGGTGTGGATGCGGACGGCGGCGATGCCGCGGTTCAGGAAGCTGTACGGGAGGGTGGAGGCGGACCTGGACGCCGGCGAGACGGTGGCGGTGGAGGTGCGGAACAGCTACAACACGTACAGCTTCGACGGGGGCAAGGCGGTGGTGCTGTCCACCGCCGGGCCGCTAGGCGGGCGCAACGCGTTCCTCGGCCGCGCCTACCTCGTCACCGGCATGGCCTGCCTCGTCCTCGCGCTGCTGCTCACGCTCGTCTGCCTCTTCTTCCCCATGTGCGTGAGCCGTCCGTTCCGCCGCATCATCATATCGCTCGCTGCCATGCCATTAATTCATGCTCTTGGTCGCCGTCGAATGATCCGTCTCTGAGTCTTCTTACATGTGTGTGCAGGACAGAGGAGCATCTCCGGCTGCGGTAGCCATTGAATCCTCCATCCATGGATCATGTCGACGAGCATAGACTCGGCCTCTCTGGTTTGTTATAGACTGGCCTCCATTGTTGTTAGATGTAGCAGACAACTGTATGTGTATGTATGTATATGTATATGTACAGTACAGCACAAGAGCCTGAAGGTAGATTCAGAATGTACAGAACAGGAATGTGTGGGAGATGTACAGTATGTAGCACTGGTATTTACTTTTCCAAGGCTGCAACTATAAAACCGACAAATGTTCCAAAGTTGGAGCTGCAGCACTGCAAAGAAAATAACGCCTAAAGATATCGGTTTTTGTCGGATCGGATGTTTCGAACGAAACAGGCCGGGCGAGCAATATATTTGAGCTAGATCATTTAGTTTAATTCCATCGGAGGGGCCGTAGGTCCAGAGACTTCTTTCGCTCGCGCCGCGGCGGCCGAGCGAA
>NC_041389.1:578690125-578730943 GCF_002162155.2 Triticum dicoccoides | reverse complement strand
CCCGTGCGTGCGTTGGCAGCGGCGGGGTTCTCCCCTCCCCACGAGGCGCGGGACGTCCGGCTCCCGTGGTGGCGCGCATGGCCAGGTACGGCGTGCAGGCGAGTGGATCTGGCGTGAGGGCGGCCAGGTGAGGGCGGATCTGGCGAGGGCGTGGCGCGGCCTGCCGTGGAGGCGGCAAGGCGCGCGGATCTGGCGCCGGCGACGGCGCGCGTCCAGGGGCGAGCGGGCATGGTGCACGGCTTGGCCCGGTGGCGGGCAGGCAAGGGCGCGCACGGGCGCGGCCCGGGGTGGACGCGTCCTGGCGCGGTGGCGGCCAGGCGAGGGCGCGTGGAGGTGCCTCGGTTTCGGCGCGGGCTGGCGGGGCGGCGCCCCTCCGGCGTGTGGCGGCCGGATCTGGTCGAACCTGGCCAGATCCGTGGTGTGTTTGACGCGCGCCGGCCCTACGCGCTGGTCCTATGACACTGGAGCAGGCGGCTCCGGCCGTGATAGATGCGAGATGCAGGGACTGATCTGGTCACTGTAGGCTCGCCGTGGGCCGGGTGGACCACGACTTCATGGCCTCTACGACTAGGTTATGCGGCGGTGGCAGTGCGAGACTGCATGGACGAGCTTCTGTGGGCACGAGCGAAGGTGTGCGGCGATACGGACGAAAGTCCTGCACGACAAGAGGCCGGTGGCGATGGCGCCTGTGGGTGTCATTTTCCTCCTTGGAGGCGTCACCTGAGGTGTGTCGGCATCTTCCTTGTGCTCGGATGGTGGTTTGTCTCCGGGCGAAATCCTAGGTCCAGTGTTGGATCGGCGTGATGGCGGCGTGTTTGACGTCGTTCCTTTGTTGGGAGCATCACGTTTGGAGGCACTTCCTGGAAGCTCTTTGTGGCGCTCCTCCGGTGCTCGCCGCTGTTCAAGGTGAAGCTCTAGGCGCAATGTACGACATCATCGATGAGTCCAAGACGAAGCTCTTTCTAGGATCGACCAAGTCCCGCCATCTACCCCCTGCTTCCTGGGTGGATGGTGCGTTGGCGAGGGAAGTTGTAGTGGGAGCTGCTGCTATCTTCGGAGGTGATCGGCGTTGTTCGAGAAGCGGTGGTGATGCTTAGCTTAGGACAGGTGCTTCGGTTGTGTAGTCATGTTGTTTGTGGTGGGTGTAGCTCTCAGCAGCTATTAGGGCCGCAGTTTTTTCTTTCTCTTTTTGATCTTCGGATCTTCACCATGTTGTTCTTCCGCTGCTTTCTGCTAAATTTGAATCAAGCCAGCAATTTGCTGGATCTTTCAAAAAAAAATCATTTAGTTTGCATCAAGATTCGTGCTACCATTATAGTGATAGAAACTTCACTTTTTTTTGGTTTCTTCCAAACAAGAGAACATATTACCTTGAAACATCGCAGGTCAACTATACACAATTGCTACCCGTTGTATATTTTTTTCCCCTTTTTTCTACGAAACATCAATTTGTCAAATTTCAAATTTCGAATGAACTGTATCATTTTTGAAAAATTACGTTTCGCCAAAAAAAATCCAAAAACATTTCTGCACATGGTAGTACATCTGTGATGCTGATCTACAAAGCTTCGGGTTCAAATGTTCTTTCATTTGGGAGAACCAAAAAAAAGTTTGCTTGCACGAATTTGGATGCAAAAATGGATGGTGAGGATATAGGGTACGGTGATATGATAGTACAATCAGAACTTTCACAATATATTTCAACACTTCAGTATAAAGTGGTCTTTGGAGAGCAATGACTAGGCTTATAATTCTCCTTTTCTTTTTGTTTCTATATATTTTATTTTTGCAAAGGTCCTTTAACTCACAGCAAAGAGAACTCCAATTTGGCTAGGTAGTGTAAGACCAAAGCATAACCATGAAAGAGCAAAGTTTTACATGCACTTCTTGTTTTGCTTTGGTTATGACAAGTGTATACATTACAAGGGTGAAAGATTGCCAATTAAAGGAATAGTCGCATGGAACCTGCATGCTACAATGTTCAAATCCGACACCAAACACGGTGCAAACATTCAACATGAACGAAGCCAAAACAAATGTTGCGTGGACAAACTCCAAATGGTCCTTTGCTGATGTTCGAGGTAGACGAACATGTCGCGGGGGGAGGGGGGCTAATGAGAAAACATGATTTTTGGGGGGGCTAGATGACTACACTTTATTCTATTCAAGACCCTACAATATATTTTAAGTCACTATATCAAGGTTGGGGGCCATTGCCCCCCTCCCCCACACACACCCAAAGATCAAATTCTCCTTCACCCCTCACACTCTGCCAAAGAAAATATAAAAGAGGAGTCAAAAGTTACATACCATGCTTAGGAGAAGAGAAGGGGCGCGTCTAGACTTACCGACGACAAAAGCAACCTTCTCCCCTGATGACTGTGTGATCATCAACCATGCTGGGCACGCACGGCGGCGTGCTTCGTCGGAGCGGGCCAAGGTGCCCGCAGTTCGTGCACGCATGTGCGTGTGGGTGCGTTCGAACGGCGATCAAACGAGCGGCGTCGCTGGTGTACTTGGGGCACGAAGCGGCGCGCGTGTGCGTGTTAGTCCGGCAGAGGGCAGAGGCCAAGCAAGGAGCCAGGGCAGGAGCCTGAGCTCACTGCCACGGCCATTCATGTCTGCCAGAGCTTCAGTTCAAGCAAGCGCCGGTGCTCACCGAGCTCACGCATGAGGCTGTAGAGGAAGAAGGCGACCGGAACGTCGAGGAAGAAGAGACCCCTGCTACTGAAAAAATAAGAAATTAAACCTCTTTTTATTTCATTTAGTTTGGTCAATGATGGCACTCTGGGCTGCCTCTAATGTCGTCGCTTCAAAATACATTTGAACTAGTAATAAAGCTCACAGCTATACCCTGACAAATGTTAATTTCAACCAAAAAAGCATTTAAAAACACAGATACATGACAACAGCAAGTACAATCTCTTCCCTACAAAACTATCGGTGCAAACTGCGTGAGTCTTCCAAAGAAAAGTGTTCCTGAGATTGTATTTACATCTTCTACTCGAGCTGCTTCGTCCAGTCGAAGGGCTCCCAGCCTTTCATGAAGCCGGCAACAGCTTGCTTCTGGTTATCCATGGACTCGTGCCTCCGGCGACGGTGCATGTCCTCCCCCGGCAACCGGAGCACCCCTCTGAGTACATTCAGCCCGAAACCAGCACCAAACTTGCTCTCGTCGTCGATCACGTGGACAAACCCACGGTCCAGGCCAAACTCCACGTGGAAGTAGGCGAAGTTCTCCGGGATGACCTGCCGCAGGTTACCGCTCGTTGGAATGAGCTTCTTCATCTCGTGCTGGGACCATTCCTCTTCAACTTCATCAATTGCCTGGAGTAAATAGATCGAATTTCATCAGAACCACAAGCACAGGAGGACCAGATTGTTCTCAGTTAGTCATGCAGAAAGCAACAGATAGCTGACCTTCTTGAAGTACATGGGCGCTTTGTTTGAAACTTCGCATGGGACAGGGATGCATTCAATCATGCAATGCCTCTGTTGTTTGACCAAGTTTATGACAGTCTCCATGAAAACCACATCCTTGTCCTGCTGCGCAAACATCTTCAGGAGGCACTTCTTGAAGTTGCGAATCTCCTCCCAGACATTTTTATCAACTGTTCTTGTTGAAGACTCGTGCTGCAAACATTAAAAAAACATAGAATCAATAAAAGTAGAAGAAAATACGGACAATTCATAGGAGCTGCAACGAAAACCATAAGGGTCCATAATAGGGTATTCAAAAGCACAATCGAGTTGAAGCAGGCTACTTCTTATTAAAGCAGAATACACAGATGATTTCTCAAATGTACTTCCAGGAGAATACATGGTAAATTTTCTCACCTGCAATGGAAGAATGACACAGTGCCCAGGAACAAGAGGCTCAAACTGTGGCAGCATCAAGTAAGTGAAGTTCCCTATAGCAATAACCAGATGCTTTGGCCTGGATGGGTTCTCAAAGCAATACAAACAGCGCTCTTTCTGAGTCAAAATATGTCTCTGAGTGCCCCTATTCTCCTGATGTGCCTCTCTGGTCCTTTTGCCTTTCTTAGTGGGAGCATCACCATATTCATATTCATCCTCTACACTTTTACTCATGGTGTACAGTTTGTTGTGCATAATTTTATTTGCAAGATGCAGGTCAGCATCCTCTTCTCTTTTCCTGCGATCAGCTGCACTGGGCTTTATTGTATGCCTACAGTTGAAAAAGACAATATGCGTCAGGCAGCCAAATAAACTAGAGATCTGCTGTTCAAACTAGAGTATATCCACATAGCAATACAGGTGCGTATTTTGTTTTGCATAATATGACACATGTAGGGATATCAGAAATATTTCAGGAGAGCAATTCAGTTGCATAGCATACAGCTATGCCTGATAAATGTTACTGGCAACTAAGACAATAACATAATGGAACTGAATGATCATTTTAGCGGTGGATGCTTGCTATCTTTAAGATTTCAGCATAGCCATGCAGATGCAGACACATTTCTTTTCTGGACTACAGTATGGATACCATCTTGGTCAATGCTGGGGTGCTAACCATTACCGCTATCTTGCAGAATCACATCATATGACAAGGTGGCGCACATCTTTAGATGAACAGGTATCAGTAATGTACTAGTTCAGAATGACAACAAGGGTAGTTTGAATAGATGAGGTTGCATCACTTCTTCAACCAAGCATCACAGACAAAAATGCTCAAACATCCAAAAGCAAAAAAGGCAAGTAGGACATCACAAACCAAACATGTCTTAAACGGCACATACGGCACTTCCTTTCAAGAGTATTGAACAGAGAATAAGTAGAACATAATCATGAAAATATTCACGTGCTGCTTAGAAATTTTAGCATCTTAACCACGTTGAAGCAAAATTTGTTTCAACACGGAAGCAACAGACAGAATGCAACTCACAACTTAGGATAGGTAACAGGCAGCCATAGCATCAACTAGCAAGATGAATTCTAACATAAGATTGACAAACCTGGTTGAGCTATTTTCCTTTACATGCCTAGGCTCTTCAACAGAAGCACTCTGGTTTTCCAGCACAGTCTCCATCTCTCTCTGAGGAAAAGAAAGTTATTAGTTAAGAACTCATGTGGCCTCTACTTGCAGTGTATGCAAGCACAACAAAATTTGATAGAGCCGCTGTATCCTAAACTGTAGGTTAACCATATAGACAGTCCAAATTTCTATGCCAACATTGTTTGATAGAGTTCCTAGCACACGCTTGGTTGCTAATTCTCAAGGAAATGTTGGAGAGGCTTTATGTGCATTCAAATGGATTAAATAATCACTGTTATGTTGTAAATTCAATTTCACAAACTAGTGATTTGCTAATAAACTGGGGGAACAGTCTGTCAATTTGTCACAGTAACAATAGAGACACTTACCGAAAGTTGGTCAGCTTCTTCGTGCTTGCCTTTCATTCGGAGCTGCAGAACCTTCGCAGCTAACTGGTTTGCATTTAGCTTTTGAGTGCTACCTGAAGATGATATCTTTGAACTCTCCTGCTTTTGTGTGCTCACTGAAGATGATATCTTTGAACTCTCCTGCTGCTTTTGTGTGCTCACTGAAGATGATATCTTTGAACTCTCCTGGTGGGCTTTCTGATCACTATCCCTCTTCTCGACATTTGAAACATTTGTATTTTTACTACCATGGTTACTGATTTTATCCATAAAGCTCCCATCGTTAGAAAATTTGTTGATGCTTGCTAGTGCTGACGAGATGAGCGTTTGATCCTCAGAGGATATATTCTGTCTGTTTTTCTTCCAAGGTACAGAATCAGGCCTGGGTTTTCTCATTGCATGATCCCGGGAGGAGACGCCTTGCAAATATTGGCGACCACCACCACTCTCTTCGCCTCGCTGGTCCTCCTTCCGATCTACTTTGGAGGATTTCTCAGAGTAGTCTCCTTGTCCAGCTTTTCTACCCCTAATGGCCTGCAAGTGGGCATAAGAAGGGGCAACTCTGGACGTTGAGACTGATGCGGCTAAGTGACCCAATGAACCCCATCTCTCTTCAACTACCTGCAGTGATTGAATAAGCTTAGAAGTTAGAGAATAACCAACTAAAATTGTATTTGAATAAGCATATGTGGCGATGCACACACCTCCTCAATCTTTCTACCTTCACGAGCTGCTTGCTCTTTTGCACGTTTCAAAGCCTTAAGCCGCCAGCTAGCACCTCCGTCACCGACAACGGAGGACGCAAGCAACTGACTGGCTGCATTTGCAGCGGTGGCTTCATCGGGATAGCCACTGCCATTGTCCCTCAAATAGGGATTCATTTCTTTCGGGTTAGGTTTCTTCACCTGTCATCGTCAATAATTGGAAAGAAAAATGAGATAATCAACTGAACACACATGAACATCAACAAGTTTTGTTTGAAGTAAATAACGTTACCTCTTCATGTGTAGCCTCAAACTTGTCCTCCTCGTTCTCAGCCCTCTGAGCACGGCTGCCCTCCGGCTGACTGCTGCTTGCCGATTTAAGCATCCATTCAAGCCCCATCTCCTTCCTGACAACCTCACTTGCTCTCATCCCGTCACCTCCGATCTCCTCCTCTTCATCCTCATCATCATCATCGTCACTTGCAGCGCCTCCTCGCTTCCCCTTGCCACTACCTGCACCGGCAAATGCCACGCGATTAAGCACAGTCCACCCTGAAAAACCCTACTGACCAAAGCACGCCTACACCTGAACAAAATCCACCACGTCTACCATTACCTCTCCCTTTATCAGATTCGGCGCTGGAGTCATCCTCGTCGGAGAAGTCGCGGCGCCCCCTGCGGCGCTGCTTCCTCCGGCGCTTGCTCCGGCTCAGCTCCTTCTCCTCCTCCTCGTCGACCGAGTCGTCCGACCCCTCCTCCTCCGAGCTGTCCGACCTGCGCCGGCTCCTCCGCCTCCGCTTCTCCTCCTTGTCCCTCCTCTTGCTGCCACGCCTGGAGCGCGCCTTCCCGGCGGAGCCGTCGGATCCCGAGCCGTCGCCGCTTCCTGGCTTCTACAGAAAGGAGTAAAATCAAAGAAAATCAAATCCCGTGCGCAGATTGAGAAGTGGAAGGCAGGGGATGCAAGGGAGCTCACCAGCACAGCCTTGTCGCGGGGTACCACCTTCGCGCCCAGCAGCATGGCGGCGGAGGGGAGGGCTTCGCCGACGAGGGGAGGGGAGAGGAGAGGGAGGTCAGCGGCGGCGGGGATCCGGCGCGGCGGAGAGAGGTCTGGTCTACTCGCCGGAGAGGGCGTCGGGGGCCGGCGGACTTGGAGGTCGAGAGGCGTACGGTGTTTTGTGGGGAGCTCGGCGCGGTGGAGAGGGAGAGGCGCCGTCGGATTCCGGCTCCGGTCGGTTGCAACACCCTGTACAGTTTCACGGCGTGGCGTGGCGGCTTCCGCAGGCGGTGGCTGCCCTGTTTTCTGGGCTGGGCCTCAAGCTTAAGCTTAAGAGAGGATGCACAGCGGCCCATGTCAGACATCAAGGCCCAAAGGGGAAGGCCACGACTGGGCCGCCCATTTAACGCGCACGGGAGCAGCGACCGATGCACTGGCGGCACTGTAGCCGTCTTTTTTAGGTGGTTCTTTTAAATTCCGATTTTTTCCGAAAATACTATTTTTCATATAAAAGAGAATACTTTTTTTGAAAATATGCACAGTTTATGTAATTTCTGAACATTTTTTTAAAAGGTGATCATTTTTTGAATGTATGGAAGAAAAAAAATTAAAACGCGAGCATTTTATGAAATTCCCAAACTTGTTTGGTTTCATTTCATGCTCTTGTTTTTTCCTTCTGGTTGTTTGACGATGAAATAACGATTTGGTAATCTATCTTGTGGGGAGCGTGTCTCTAGCCATTATTCTTTGAGGCCTCGTTCAGTTTACATGGTTTCCAAATCACAGGGGTAGGAAAAGTAAATGGTTAGAATGAGATGCCAACTCAAATCCTTAGAAAAAAATTCCATGAGGTCTCACGTAATGCTAAGGATCCTCCTCGGGAATGAGGTCAATATAGACACAATCCTCTGGAATCTTGTACCCCTGTTCATGTGGAACAAATTCTACACGGGGAAAATTCCGGATCAAAATCTTGTAAGAATCATCTAGGGAAACCACAAACCGAACAAGTCCTCAACGGGTTGCTTACATCTCTTCACCGGATAATGGCTAGAGACGCCGGTTAACGAACTGAGATATGATAGGCACCATAGCATTTGCAAAGCATTTTTCAGAATACTGTATCATGATCTCCATGTACACTTTTAGCAATAATTTCCCACCCGTTTGCACGAGGGATCAATCAACAAACTGATCCAACCGAACAATTTTATTTTGTTGAGCCAAGCATGTCCACCTTTTCAAGTCCCCCGTCTTGAAAGATCAAAGGATCCTCACCAGATAATTTCTTTATAAAGTCACAGTTTTCCAGAGTCAGATAAATATTGGAACAACCGTCCGTTTCATAATATTTCCTAATATGTTGGCACTCCATACATAATCTCATTACAAAGCATACAATTGGTATTACAACCTCAGGTGTACATCAAACAAAAGGAATCAGTAACTGTGGTCGGCATCTGACAAAAAACCTTCCATGTTATCCTCCAAAGAGTCCAGACAAACAATTGGAGATCAATAAAAAATCAATTTGAGGCCCTTAGTTCGCTGCCAGAAATTCAGTTGGTTGAATTTGCACCATGAGACCTACGTGCAAATGTTGCAGCTACAAGTAACGGGAAAGCGATAGTTGCATCACAGTGGACCTGGATTCCAAGAGCTGAAATGTTAGATTGCAATGATAACAATCATCAAATATGATGTATGACACCATTGCACAGCACAATTATGTCTCTTAAAATCACTCATAGTGACATAAACTCATAGGCTGCAATACTATTCTACAGTGTAAAAGTTGTACATGGGAAAGTGATTATGGTCTAAATATTATAACCCAGTTCAGGATCATGATAAATCAAGATGGTCTAAATATTATAACCCAGTTCAGGATCATGGATGAAATTTTCTATAAACCATTGCAAGATACATGAGCAGATGCATCATGGTCATTATACCTTATACCTAAGGAACTTTTCACCAACAGAGCCCACTAGTATGCAAAACGCAAAACAAAAACATCTCTGAACTTGTGAAGATCTATATATGTACCTTTACAGGTTTTGCTGAACCTTTGATCTTTCCCCATGAAACTGCTTCATCTGGCCGTGCTCCTGAGTCACTTCCATCAAACTCTTGAGCCGTGTTGATATAGACTGCATAATCTGCACCATTGCGGAACATATTTGCATTGCATATATGATGCTTTGGAAGGCCTCCACCAAGAATTATGACCCCTGTCTTCCTTGGGCTTGCATGAATGGCTTCACCATTTATCAGCCTTATATCTGCAAAAATGTTCAAGCATTTGAAAACGAACACAAAGTAAGGATATCAAATAAAGTGGAACTTACCTTGTACAATGTCGATAATAAGACCAGGATTGCGAACTGCATGACAAAACAGCATGTCTCCGAGTGATCCATCAGTCAATGCTGGGCAGTATACAGGAATATTGTTCTGGTCGATTTTAACGAGTCAGCACTTTGCAACTTCAGTCTTTGAACAAATAGTTCTTGAAAGTTAAGAATTTCAACCCAGAAAAAACAACCCAGTATGAAGCATATTCTCCATGCAATACAGTGAAGGACAACCCAATAAGTGTAACAGCCAGCCAGCAACTCTACCATGCTTACATCTGCTAAACTGTGACCAGCCACTTCAGACAAAACAAAAGTTTGGTTCAGGAATGATTACTATTTCTGGGTAAAATCATAAGACTCGATACGGTTAAGATTTTTTTATGGTAAAACAGCACCAATAAGAGAATCAAACTCAACAAAATTCTTAAGAAGAAAACCTACTTTATCTCCCTGTTTACCAAACATAGTTATTTACAGACTTCTTAAATATGATCAGCATTTACACAACAAACACATGCCTGCAGACTTTCTGATAATTTCTAAAAATTACAAAGAACTGTCAAAAGCATGGTACCTTGTATGCCCAATAAAGGTAGGAGCTTTCATCATTTATTTCTTTGCCAAGACGAGCAATCACCTTTGATGGTGTCCAGACATTCTGTAGGTAACAAGAAATTAAAAGAAACATAAGTATGGTCAGCAGTGAAGCTTGTACAAAGAATTCACATTGTAGGAAATGCTGGATTATCTTTAATTAAAAGATCAAGTATCAACCAAGGTGCAACAATATCTGCGTAGACTTCAGCAATTCGTGCAGAAACTTATAAAGTGTACTTCGCACATTAGGTTTGACAAGATCCTGTAGTCTGGATGTTTATTCGTGTATATATTGCTAGATGCATACATCTGAAAGAAAGGAAACTCATGGAGCCAGGTTACAATAAAGTCCGTGACTTCATGTTACGTAGAATTTCAGTTGTTTTAAGCATCCTTACTATAGCATGTGAAACAAATACTGTTGTACTGTAACTTGTAAGTACTTTGAGCCAGATTTAAGTTCTCTTCATTTTTATTTTATTTTCCTTTCCTGCTTATTTGCTGTTCCAGAAAAGTAATTGTGTACCCTTCAATTAAGGAAATTTTCAAAGACTAGAAGACAACCCTATCAAAATTATATTACTACTAGTGTCGCTAAATACAAGATATAATTAATGTACTCTCCTATTCATGCATTGCAGCTAATTTATGCATCAGAAGCTACCATGTGCACTATAATGGGCACATGACACATACAAGGAAGGGTAGCCATAATCCACATTAATGGGGGATTTCGGTAACTAGGGACACAAGGGACGAGAATTGAAACAGATTATTACCAGCTGTGTTTAAGCCAAGAGGAATCATTACCTCGGTAGATTGTTCTTGTAGCATCTGGTCAAAGAGTGGCATGATCCAGTTTTCAAACTTGCAATAGTTATCATTGGGCACCAACAGATTTCCTATCCGGTTAAGTCCTTTTGACCGTAGCAGTGCCCCATGTAAAGAAAATTCACCTCGGTACGTTGGTGCTAGGCATTTTATGAGGTCTTCCTCTATACCCCCAGCTGTCGTTACAACAACATCCACCTGAAGAATTTTGTGGAAAATAATTAGCATGGATTGGGAAATCAATGGCTATGCAGTTAGTGGATTAACTGGAACAAACATCTCTAGGCAACTAGGCATACTTCTAATACACAGATTCTTAAGATGATATTTAAAGTTGCTTTGCTTTCAGATTTGCACACGTGACACAGAGTTGGAGCATTTACCATGTGATGTTGAACTAGAAACCGTATTACATCCCGTATACCGGAAGAAACAAGGTTCGAAGTGAAACCAAGGAATATCTTGCACTTGACAGATTCTCTGTATTTCGGGTCAAGTTCAGCTTCATCACAGTCCTCGCTTGGCTTCTCATGCGACAGCCTCCAATCTAACTTCATTGCAGCAAATTACAGTGGAGAAAGAGTCAGTAGAATGTAAGGAGTGGCGAAAATCGGCAGAAATTCTGGAAGCATGCATAGTGATATGACAGGCATTCCTTCATACAGATCACCTCCAGATAATTTAACGCAAAGCACTTGGATTAAACAAGAGACGCACACACACTCAGCTAGACTGTTCAGATGCATCTAACAGATTTACTTTGGGGGGAAAACACTCATCAGCTTCACCCTGGCATCGAAACGATATATATGCAGGCTATCCAAGTGCTCCAAATGGCGAAATAAACGGAATGAATCACTCCCATGCTGGAGTATCTGCTTCGCCTGGTTCTGGGAACTAATCCCATGCTGAAAAGGGCAAAGCTCGCAGCTGATGGAGGAAGGGGAAAGCGGGCGGTGTGCCGTACCATCTGATTGACGACGTCGATGGCGTCGCCGAGGTTGGACGCCTGGAACCCCGTGGAGGCGAGCGACCCAAGGAGGCCGTCGAGGCCGAGGCCGGCGTCGTTGAAGTCGGCGCCGGCGATTTTGGTGAACCGCGACTCGTCGAGGGACTCGGACGGCTTGAGCACGATGGCGCGGACGCCCTCCAGCGGGTCCTTGCTGCGCTCTCCGCCGCTTCCGCCCTCGCCGGCCATCTCCGGCGAACCACTGACCTGGAGCACGAGCCTCCTCCGCCGCCGCCCCGCGAAAACTCACTTTCCCCCCGGCGAAAATACTGTAGAAGCGAACCAGGTTCGGCGCGGCCGTCCGTCCGGTGGAACCGGCTCCTCTCTATTGTCCAGGGAAGCAGTAGTCTAGCCCAGGAAAGTACTAAAAGCCCATATCGACAGCCCAGCGGCTCACCTGATGCCTGGTGCATTACTGACTAACATCATTAGTCTTCCCAAACAAATTAGTCCTCTCAGAAACAATTTAACATTGTCTAAAAAAAAATTAACAGCATTAGTCCATGGCTGCACGTTCTCATGGCGTTTGGGATGTGGCTAAATTTCGGTCTATTTAAATTTGATTAAGTATATAAGTCGACTGATGTCTACATGTTGTTTCTCAATTGTTTGTCTTTTTCTGGATTTATAGTTTCTAATACATGAATATATTTGCTAACTTTTCGAAATAAAATATGTAAACATAAGAAATGGTACTGTTGCCCGCTCGAAGGAAAATATAAATATATTTTAACAAATAAAAATATATTTTAACAGAATATAAATATGTTGCTTCGAGCGGGCAACGGTACAAGTATGTTTTTCTCATTTTTGTATTTTAATTTTTTTCCTATTTTTTAGCAAAATAATAGTAAGTATTAGAGAGACCGGGGGAGACTAAAAACAAATAAAATATATAAATGTAATTTTTATGCTCAATCGGTGATGACCAATGCATAATTCATGAATATCTACTGCTAAAAGGCTATTTTTCAATGGCCTGGCCCTCATCAACAAATTTTAACGGCACTCGTCTCCACTGATAAATTAATTATAGCTCTGCCACTGTCCTTTATGAGCACCTATGAGAGACAGGTGAACATACAGCTATGGCGACGCCCAAGTGATGCGGGCAGAGCCACAGATCGTAGATGCCACGCACAAGAAGCAACAAGGTGCGAGATCGGGGCTGCCCAGGCCCATGCGGGAGTAGTAGATCGAGCCTGTCCCACCGCCGCTGCCAGCCGACTGCCGCCGTCGCGCCTCTGGCCGCTGCCGCCACGCGCCACCGCAGTAGCAAGAGTGGGAGCGGGCGCTGTTGCCGCCACACCCGTCCACGACCAGCAGGAGCCCTTCGCCGCCATGCCGTGCGGGCTTTGCCCGGCGGCGGCTCCAGCGACAACAGAGGGAGGGGAGGGGATGAGGAGAGAGGGCTTCGGGTGGCGGCAGGGGAGGCCCCGATGTGGCGTGGTGTCACCTCATGGGGGGTCGAGGAACGCTTAGGTGGGAGATGATGTGCTTGTATCACAAACCATTTTTGCAAATATGAGTTCATTTTAATTTTAGAATGTTGCTCATGTATACTAATAATAGGTTAATTAGTTTTTTGAGACAATAATAGTAAATTAGTTTTTATGGGGAAAATAATTTATTTTTGGGTTTGGGAAATATTTCCTCCGTCCCAAAATAAGTGACTCAACTTTGTACGAGTAGTTAATTGGTTGACATGTGCAGACACGTGATGCATCAAGTGAACAACTCAGCTGGTTCGATAGACTTTCACCAAGGAGTCAGGCTTTCTGGTCCATATCAATGCGAAGGCTGGGGGTAAGAGCATCTCCAGCCGCGTCCCCAACAGGCCCTTCAGAGCGATTTTTTTCGCGCTGGCGTCGAAAAAACTTCCCAGTCATGCCTCAACACGCCGAAATCCACTAGCTTGGCCCGTTTTGTTGGGGAACGCAGTAATTTCAAAAAACTTCCTACGCACACGCAAGATCCATCTAGGTGATGCATAGCAATGAGAGGGGAATGTCCACGTACCCTCGTAGACCAAAAGCGGAAGCGTTATGACAACGCGGTTGATGTAGTCGTCCGTCTTCACGATCCGATCGATCCTAGAAAAGAAGGTACGGCGCCTCCGCGATCTGCACATGTTCAGCTTGGTGACATCCCACGGACTCTAGATCCATCTAAGGTCGAGGGAGAGTTTCGTCAGCATGACGCCATGGTGACGGTCATTGTGAAGCTATCGGCGCAGGGCTTTGCCTAAGCGCTGCAACATATGACCGAGGTGAAAATCTGTGGAGGGGGGCACCGCACACGACTAAACAATCAACTTGTGTGTCTATGGGGTGCCCCCTCCCCCGTATATAAAGGAGTGGAGGAGGGGAGGGCCGGCCCTCTCTATGGCGCGCCCTAGGGGGAGTCCTACTCCCACTGGGAGTAGGATTCCCCCCCTTCCCTAGTTGGAATAGGAGAGGAAGGAAGGAGGAGAGAGGGAGAAGGAAAGGGGGGCTGGGCCCCCACCCAATTCGGATTGGGCTTGGGGGGGTGCCCTCTGAAAGGATCGATATAGTTGACTAGAGGAGGGGTGAATATGCAACTAATTTTTTTAACTTTTCTTTACCAATTTAAACTTTGCATCAAAGTAGGTTGTCTAGACATGCAATTAGGTGAGCAAACTATATGATGCAACAACAACAAGCACACAAGCAAGCAAGGGATATAACACAAATAAGCTTGCACAAGTAAAGGCACGAGATAACCAAGAGTGGAGCCGGTGAAGACGAGGATGTGTTACCGAAGCTCCTTCCTTTTGAGAGAAAGTACGTCTCCGTTGGAGCGGTGTGGAGGCACAATGCTCCCCAAGAAGCCACTAGGGCCACTGTATTCTCCTGACGCCCTCACACAGTGCGAGATGCCGTGATTCCACTATTGGTGCCCTTGGAGGCGGCGACCGGACATTTACAAACAAGGTTGGGGCAATCTCCACAACTTAATTGGAGGCTTCCAACGACACCACGAAGCTTCACCACAATGGAATATGGCTCCGCGGTGACCTCAACCGTCTAGGGTGCTCAAACACCCAAGAGTAACAAGATCCACAAGGGATTAGTGGGGGGAATCGGATTTCTCTTGTTGGAAGTGTAGATCGGGGCCTTCTCAACCAATCCCTAGAAAATCAACAAGTTTGATTGGCTAGGGAGAGAGATCGGGCGAAAATGGAGCTTGGAGCAACAATGGAGCTTGGGGACGGAAGAGGTTGTCAACTCGGAGAAGAAGACACCCCTTGTATAGTGGAAGAACAAATCCAACCGTTATCCACCAACTCAGCCTGCGTAGCACGGTACTACCACGCAAGGGACACGGTACTACCGCAAGGGCACGCAGTACTACCGCAGGGCCCCGCGGTACTACCGCCCGAGCAGCAGAAATCAGAACCGCCCAAATGCAGTGAAGCAGAGGGCAATAGAACCACTGGCGCGGTACTACCGCTCCCCCTTGCGGTACTACCGTAAGGCAGGGATAGTCTAGATTCTAAGAAGGCGCAGACATATAAAAATACATCCGTGGCAACTTCCGCTGAGTTGGGATCTATGCAAAAACCCGACACGGTAGTACTGCAGGCCAGGAGCGGTACTACCGCGTGGGGCGCGGATGTAAAAAATTACATCCGCTCCTACTACCGCGCATGCAGCTGAGCCTGGCCAGAGCGCACGATCCTACCGCGCCGGGGGCGCGGTACTACCGCGTAAGGTGCGGTACTGCCAACCGGCGTGTTGAGCCCCTCATCAGGTACGTGGAGCAAATCCATGAAGTCCTTCCATGTAGCAGTCAATTGACATCCATTGGTCATCCAGGTCATCCTTCGTTCCTCATCGGTGTGGAAGTGAACTGAAGCAAAGAACTGGGCCACAAGCTCGGGATCAAAGTCCAGGTGGAAAGAGATCACATCCTCAATGGCAAACTGCTCCACGAGATCCAAGGCCTCACCAAAGTAGGCACGGTGCTTATCATCCCTCATGTGATTCATGTCAATCCAGTGCACGTCCACATATATGTTCTGCTTGCCCTTGATCACATCCAGATAAATGAGATTATGTTGCTTGGTCCAGAACAGGTCATTCCCTCTGAAGTTGGCACGAGGATTCACATAGGGATTGATCTTCCTTGGAGTGATAAACTCAACCAGTGGTATCTCATCCATGCCCATGGAGGGCTCCTTGTTCTTGGTGGCGGTGGTCTTGGTCCTGCGTTGTGGGGCATTGGAGCCCTCTGGAGCTTCATCTTGGTTGCGCACACGCTTGGAGCCCATGTCATGGCTGGGATTGGAACGGCGGGCACCGCAGCCACCACCTAAGACATAAAACACAAAACACAAAACACGCACAAGAAGCGAGAAAGATCAATGCAAAGACCATAGCAAAACAGGTGAAACAAGTAGAAGGCGCACTTGGTAATTGCCATGAGAGAGATTTGACAACAACGGTAGTACCGCTTGGCCGCGCGGTACTAAAATTCTAGTGCAGCTCCTAGTCACGGTAGTACCGCGCGGTGGCACCGTAGTACCGGGTCTTGGAGCGATAGTAGAATTTTAGTGTCGCGTCTCGCGCGGTAGTACCGCTCCTAGGAACGGTAGTACCGTACAAGCGGTAGTACCGCACGGTTTCAGATCCGAATCCGCCACTGGATCTGAGCACAACCGTGACAACAAAGCGGTACTACGGTCGATCAAATCTACCACGGGGCAATATATCAGGTACAATCTCTACGCATTACTACTCTCCTACATCCGACTCTTGCAAAGATTTGGCCTAAAATCTCAAGAACAACATGTATCTCCCCAAAAGCCTAGAAACGAAAGAACGAACCAAGGAGAGAGGGATTTGGGGAGAAACCTTGTTACATGACAAGAAGGAGTGGTGGGGAACGATCCCACCGGACGGAATCCGAGGAGAGCGGCCGGAGACGGAGATCCGGCAAGGGTCTCCAGCGCCGTTCTTGAGAGAGAGAGAGAGACGGCGTGGGGAGAAACAGATGAATGGGTATGGGGGAGTTGGAACTCCCCCTGCCCGCTCTTAACCCCCACACGCCCTCGACAGCGCGGTAGTACCGCATGTCATCACGGTAGTACTGCCTGGGCAGAAGTACCGCACCATGGGCGGTAGTACCGCTCCCGCAGGCGGCAGTAAAAAATTACTGCCACGCTGGGTGCAGAAGTACCATGCGCTGCTCATGTGGTAGTACCGTGGCAAGCCGCGGTAGTACTGTGTGCTCAATAGGATGCAAGTTTCAAGAACAAAGAAAACAAAAGGCCTTTGCATAGCAACCTTCAAGCGAATGGACACACGAAACGCTGACACACGAGACAACACACACAAGCTCGACACGACAAAGGAATACAAGAGACAACAAGGACTAAAACACTCAACACAACCTCTCCAAAGAGAGGGCGGTGGCCGGAGCCACCTATGTTGGAGTCAATTGGTATGGCACCGCGAAGAATTATCCTTGGGCCCATGACCAAAACTCGTCTTTGAAGCACAAGTACCATCAACAATGGCTAATGTGAAAGAGTTGATCAATTTATGCATAATGGGGGGGGGGGAGAGTTCATTGAGAGAACAACACTCCCCCTATGTCCATGCCTACACCTAAACAAGATAACAAGTTGAGTATGGTGGGGTGTGCAAGGGTTCAAGCAACATTGCTCGAATCAATGATATTTAGCTCATGCCTTAACTCGCGAAATCTTGCTTCATCCAAGGGCTTCGTGAAAATATCTGCAAGGTTATCATGAGTGTTGACGTAGTTGAGCTCAATCTCCCCTCGCCTAATGTGATCCCGGATGAAGTGATACTGAATCTCAATATGCTTCATCTTGAAGTGTTACACCTGGTTGAGAGAAATCTTGATGGCACTTTCATTGTCACACCAAAGAGGCACTTTGTCACAAATGACACCGTAATCCTTTAAAGTTTGCCTCATCCATAGAAGTTGTGCACAACAACTATCGACCGCCACATACTCCGCTTCGGTTGACGAGAGAGACACACAACTTTGCTTCTTAGAAGAATAACTTAGCAAAGAGCAACCAAGGAATTGGGACCCTCCGGAACTGGACTTCCTATCCACTTTGGCTCCCGCCCAATCCGAGTCCGAATAACCTACAAGCTTGAAGTTTGCTCCTCTTGGGTACCATAAGCCAAAGTTTGGGGTATGATCCAAATATCGAAAGATTCGCTTGACCGCCACAAAGTGGCTTTCCTTAGGTGCGGCTTGAAACCGTGCAAAAATTCCCACACTCAACATGATATCCGGTCTAGATGCACAAAGGTGAAGCAAGGATCCAATCATGGAGCGATATACCTTTTGATCCACCGCTTTACCATTGGGATCAATGTCAAGTTGGCGCTTGGTGGGCATTGGAGTGGAAGCCGGCTTGGCATCACTTAGCTTGAATCTCTTTATCATGTCTTGAGTGTATTTGGCTTGGTTGATGAAGGTTCCTTGTCTTCATTGTTTGACTTCGAATCCAAGGAAGAACTTCAACTCTCCCATCGAAGACATCTTGAACTTAGAGGTCATGAGAGCGGCAAATTCCTCATTGAAAGATTTGTTAGGGGAACCAAAGATAATATCATCAACATATAGTTGGCACACAAACAACTCCCCTTTGACCTTCTTAGTAAAAAGAGTGGGGTAGATTTTCCCAACTTCAAATCCACGATCTTGCAACAACTCGGTAAGGTGGTCATACCACGCACGTGGGGCTTGTTTAAGGCCATAGAGTGCCTTATCGAGTTGATACACATGATCCGGGAAGTAGAGATCCTCGAACCCGGGGGGTTGTTTGACATATACCAACTCATTAATAGGACCATTAAGAAAAGCACTCCTCACATCCATTTGTTGCAACTTAAAGTTATGATGAGAAGCATAAGCAATCAACAAACGCATGGATTCAAGGCGAGCAACGGGAGCAAAGGTTTCACCATAGTCGATGCCCTCGACTTGGGAGTAGCCTTGTGCTACCAATCTTGCCTTGTTGCGAACTATTGTCCCATGAGCATCTTGCTTGTTCTTGAATATCCACTTGGTTCCAATGACATTGTGGTTCCCCGTTGGCCTTGGCACCAACCTCCACACCTTGTTGTACTCGAAGTTGTTGAGTTCTTCATGCATGGCATTGAGCCAATCCGGATCTTTGAGCGCCTCATAGACCTTTTGGGGTTCAACACAAGAGACAAATGCATGATGTTCACAATAGTTTGCCAATTGTCTACGAGTGCTTACCCCCTTTTGAATGCTTCCAAGCACATTCTTCATTAGATGACCCTTGGTGGAGAGCTTGGATGCAATCTTGGCGGCAGGACGCTCCAATTCCTCCTCAGGGGTGAGTCGAGGAGCGGTCACTTGATCATCTTGAGCGTCGTCTTGAGCTTGTTCTTGATCTTGAGGTTGCTCTTGATCTTGAACTTGCTTGGAGGAGAGAACTTGACCTTGGGCATCACTTGGTGATTCAACACCGTCTTGAGATTGATCTTACCCTTGGTCTTGTTCATGAGGTTGAGGGCCTTCACTTTGTTCTTCGGAAGCGTGTGGGCCTTGGGTTGGTGATGGCTCCACTTGAGTGGAGCATTGTCCTTCTCCTTCAGCCACAAGGGGTTCCTCAATGGGTAGGATAACACCAACTCCCATTCTTCTTATGGCTTGAGCAGGAATTTCATCACCTACATCACAAGTGCCACTTTGCTCCACTTGGGAGCCATTATTCTCATCAAACTCCATGTTACACGTCTCCTCAATAAGTCCCGTGGACTTATTAAGGACACGTTAAGCATGAGAGTTTGTAGCATAACCAACAAATACGCCCTCATAAGCTCTAGCCTCAAATTTGGACAAACGAACACCTTTATTGAGAATGAAACACTTAAACCCGAACACCCGAAAGTACTTGAGGTTGGGCTTGTTACCGGTGAGAATCTCATATGGAGTCTTGTTCAAGCCTTTGCGGAGATAGAGCCGATTGGATGCATGACACGGGGTGTTGATGGCTTTGGCCCAAAAGTTGTACGGGGACTTGAATTCCGCCATCATGGTCCTTGTCACATCCATCAACGTCCGGTTTTTCCTCTCCGCTACACCATTTTGTTGAGGGGTGTATGGTGCGGAATATTGATACTTGATCCCCTCATCACTTAGAAACTCATCCAAGGTGTAGTTCTTGAACTCGGTGCCGTTATCACTTCTTATTGTCAAGATCTTTGCATTGTGTTGTCGTTGGGCTTCATTTGCAAAGTCAATGACGGTTTGTTGGGTCTCGCTCTTCCTCTTGAAGAAATATACCCGTGTACCTTGAATAATCATCCACAATCACCAAGCAATACTTTCTAGCCCCAAGACTATCAAAGGATGGAGGCCCAAAGAGATCCAAGTGAAGGAGCTCCAAAGGCCTCTTCAAGTAAATGATGGTCGTGGGAGGTTGAGCCTTTTCATGTAGCTTTCCTTCGATACAAGCAATGCAAGCACGATCTTTAGCAAAACTAACATTTGTTAGTCCACGAACATGGTCCCCCTTGAGAATACTTTGCAAAGATCTCATATTGACATGGGCTAAACGGCGATGCCAAAGCCATCCCACATCAACTTTAGCCATTAGGCATGTGCAGACTTAGTGGGTCTCTCTGAAAAGTTAATCACATAGAGACCGTTATCGACATGCCCAACAAAGGCTACTTTAAGAGTCTTGCTCCACAAGAGGGCCACGGTATCAACGTCAAAGAAAGTGGCAAAGCCCATGAGTGCAAGTTGACGAACAAAAAGTAAATTGTATGCAAGGGACTCAACAAGCATGACCTTCTCGATCATGAGATCATGAGAAATGACAACCTTGCCAAGTCCCAATACCTCAGAGGATGAGGCATCACCCCACTGGACATTGGTGGGCATAGATGGAATCGTGTGCACGTCCACCACCAAGTCCTTGCTTCCAGTCATATGATTTGCAGCTCCACTATCGAGCAACCATGATCCCCCCACCGGAAGCAAACACCTACAAGAGATCAATGCTTGGTTTTAGGTACCCATTTTGTAATGGGTCCTTTGATGTTCATGACAAGGGTCTTAGGAACCCAAATAGACCATTCAATGTACTCATAAGGAGAACCAACAAATTTGGCATAAACATGCCCATCACTAACACGGCACAACACATAAGAAGGGTTAAAGTCGTCGGCTTTGTTGGAAGGGGTGGCATTGCCCTTCTTGACATCACCACCCTTCACATTGTTCTTCTTCTCCTTGGAAGCACCCTCTCCCTCCTTCACAAAAGTTTGCTTGAGAGGAGGAGGTCGTTTGGTCTTGTCATTCTTCTTCTTGTTCTTGGACACGGGTGCGAACCCAATTCCTTCCTTGGCCACAAATTCCTTTTGATTGCTCAAAAGGTCATTGAGGTTCTTCTCACCTTGTATGCACGACACAAGGCCTTTCTCAAGTTGCTTCTTCAACTTTGCATTCTCCTCAACAAGATGCACATGCTCACAACATGGCTTAGTAGCATTTGCATTATCAATTAAGACCATATGAGGAAAGGTGGCTTTCTCCTTGGTTAGCTTTACTTGGAGTTGATCATGAGACTCTTTGAGGCTAGCACGAGCACCCTTGAAGACCTTGTGAGCCTTGTCAAGTAAATCAAACTCCTCTTTCAGTCTAGCAAGATCAACCCCAAGCTTGGCCTTCTCGGAGTTTAGCACACGAGATACAACAAGAGCATGATCAAGATCCTTCTTTAATTTAGCGTGGTTATCGTTGTATGACTCCTCAAGAGCCAAACGAAGACCTCGCTCTTCCTCAAGAGCATTGGAAAGATCCGAAATCTCATCAGCATAGTCACGACTATGCCCCTCCATCTTAGAGATGGTATCTTTGTGAGCCTCGATCATGTCATTGGCTTCACCAAGTTGTTCCAAGAGAGCAATGAAGTGCTTCTTGGATTTACCCTTGAGCTTACTCATAAAAGACTCAAATTCATTCTCCTCGACATTAGACCCCTCATGTTCATCAATGCAATCCATCAAATAAGGATTATTAATGATGGTAGTTTTGATGTTGGGGGTTACCTTGTTGGTGGCTTTAGCCATGAGGCACTTGGCGGTGATGTTCTCATTGGGTGAGTCAAAGAGAGACACCCATGGAGTTGTCGCAATGGCAATGGAGGCCACGGCAACCGACTCACCGTCTTCATCATCATCATCATCCTCATTGTACTCTTCTTGTGCCACCAACCCCTTGGGAGGAGTCTTCCTGGTGAAGTTGCTCTTGTTGGGGAAAGACTTGGCCTTGTCCTTTCAGATGAGCTTGCCACCATTGTCTTCCTCTTCTCATAAGGACATTCCGCAACAAAGTGGCTCACATTGCCACAATTATAGAAAGTCCTCACTCGTTGCTTGACCTTCGCGTCACTTGAGTTGTTCTTGTTGAAGTTGGGCCTTGTGTTCTTCTTGCTCCAAAATTGCCTTGAAGCAAGATCCATGTGTTCATGATAAGCATACTTAGTATCTTCGGGATTGGTCTCCTCTTCTTCCTCTTATTCCACACTAACCTTGGCCTTCAAGGCAAGGTTGGACTTCTTTGCTCTTTGAGAGCGTAACACCGCATTATCGGCGGTCTTGTCCAAGATGCTCATAGCCACAGACTCATCCAACACTTCACTTGAGGACAAGGTGTGGAAGTCCGGCCTTTGACGAATGACGGAAGACATGGCCTTGTGGTAAGGCATCATGGCCTTGAGGAATTTGCGCTTGATCCAATTGTCATCCGTATCCTTGCTCCCATGATCTCGGAGTGAGACCGCGAGAGTAGTTAATCTCCAATAAAGCTCACGAGGTTCTTCATCTTCTTTCATTGCAAACTCATCGGCTTCATCTTGCACCACTTCATACACTACAAAAAAAATACACTTCCGTGATGATACGTGTTTGTCACAGTAGGTCGCGTCTTTTGTCATGCATGTACCAATCATGATGATTTTATGACAGAATCAAGATAGTCATACCTGTGCTGTCGTAGAAGTGTTCCATGACATTACCAAAATTATCATCACGGAAGTGTCCACTTCCATGACGATAAATCACATGTCACAGAAGTGCTTTCGTCAAGGGTGACCAACACGTGGCATCCACCGTACCGGAACGTCGTTAAGCTATCGGGTTGGATTTTGGATCTGATAACCTGTTAACAGCCCGGACCAATGGGAAATTTCCACGTGTAAAATTCTGATTGGCCGAAGGGAACACCTGTCAGCTCGTTAGTGGGCCAGATGTCGCCCGTCCATTGGAGGAGACATGCCTATGATACGTCTGCACGTGGCTGGGCCCAATAGAGGCCCATATAGGTTAAAAAGGCCGGCCCAGTCAAAGGCCCGTAGTACTTAATCAGGTACTAGTGGGCCAACCCAATAACTGCCTGCTTAATAAAGGCCCATTTACGGCCCGAAGCCAGATCTGGCCCGTTAATTGTTCGCCCAATATTTGGGCCCGTTTACGGCCCGAAGCCAGATCTGGCCCGTTAATTGTTTGCCCAATATTTGGGCCCATTTGCAGCCCGAAGCCAGATCTAGCCCGTTAATTGTTCGCCGAATATTTGGGCCCAACTACAGCCCAATGACTTTCAGCCTGTTAGCGGCCTGATGTAGACATGGGCCCATTTCAGACCGGTGTGACTTTTGGCCTGGGAATGGCCCGTGCTGCCCATGGGCCATATATGGTCCGACAGGACATCAGGCCCGCTAACGGCTTGTGCTAAAGGTGGCAACAGTTAAGCCCAACGTGACTTTGGGCCTGTTAAAGGCTTGTCGCATAATTCGGTTTGTTGATGCCTGTACTAAGCTTTCGGCCTCTTAAAGGCCCATGATATCAGTGGGCCAACTAAGGCCCGAGATATGTTTCGGCCTAGTAACTACCCATGAGCTAACTGGGCCCAAAAAGGCCTGGTCTACATTTTGGCCCGCTGAAGGCCTATCGACGACTAGTGAAAATTGAGGCCCAACATGCATTTTGGCCTGCTAAAGGCCCGTGGTTTCATCTCGGCCGTAACAGGCCAGTACAATATTCAGCCTGTTAATGGCCCAACGCTTCCTGGGCCAAACTAAGCGCTGGGTTGACAAAAGGCCCAACTAAAATATAGGCCAGTGTAAGTTTGGGCCCGGTGCAATGTGTGAAGGCCCCAATCATTAGGGCCCAAGAAAGACGCAGGCCCGAGTCGAATGTTTCGGCCTGGTCGACTACATCTGATTTTTTTTCAGATAGCGAATGATGGCAGTAACTAGTAGGAATTAAGAACAAACCTACTCTATACAATAAAGAAATTATGGCATAGTAACTAAGAATAAACCTACACTATACAATAAAGGATTTAAGGTATATTACATCCACTGGGCATCGAAGTTCGCCACCAGTGATCATAAAGTGCAACGAAGAAGTAGATTACAAAAACTGGGCACCATTGCAGTGTAACAAAATAATACTGAACCGAGACCACTTCCAAGACAGTTCAAGAAAGGTTAGCCTTGCGGGAGAACTGCTGCGCAAGCTGCTGAGCAAGGCTGTGTGACCGGCCTAGCATGTCGGTCATAGCTTCCAAGTGTAGCAGTTTAGCAATGAGGTTCTCATTCATGTTCTCCGCAATCTTTCTTAGACATAGGACTTCAAGTCGAAGTTGAGTCGCAGAATGCCTTCCTGCTAGAACTTGGGACTGAAGAAGTCGAACTGATTCAGACAGCGAATTCTGTGAGCTTGTCTGACTGTTAGTCTCAAGTAACTTGAACACTGCATCAAGACAAGACTTTGGGGTTGTCTCGCTATCTTCAAGATGTTTTGCCTTCTTTGCTGCAATATATGTTGGGTTTGTCTCACAGCCTTCAGCAGACTTGCGCATGCCATCAGGCATATCACCCTGAAACAAATCAGAGAGATGACAGGTTTTGCATGTGTATAAACAAAGATGATAACTGTGCTGTCAATTGCATCCAATTTCAAATTAGAAAATAAAGAGTAAGTTCAAAATATCAATAGCATAATTTGGCATTGTTCATAATGCAAGGAGCTTCACCACACTACTGGATTACCATGTCAACATAACAAGCATAGATGAAGGGCAAAGAAAATCATTGTATCTATTTTGGATAATGTGCATGGCATGTTGTCCATATCATCAGCCACATCAGTAAGATAAAACAGGAGGTGACAAGGTGCAAATGTGAGCTGCTTCACCACACACTGGATTATAGATCCACAAAAACAAGCATACATATAGGGAGTATTAAGTAATGTGCATGGTATGAATAAGGAATTTGGTTTTACAAGTAAAACTTAGAACTTATGGTTCTTGTGAACATGCATTTTGGTAGAAACAGCAAACTAAACAGCAATAAACGATAAGGAGTATGAGCAAATTAAACAGCAGTTGAGGATAAAGGCTTTAGAAGGACTGACTTACATTAACAGTTAACACCGGCTTTATAATGCCCTTCTCCATGTCAAGGGAAGGATAACTCAAGAATTTCAGCACATAATCTTCTTCGTAAGCATTGCCTGTACTCTACATTTTGTAGCGAGTAATTATAGATATGATAATACTGGAAGGGATAGAGGATAATGAAGATAAGATGCATATTGATGCTACATAATCAATGACCAATCCCTGGAAGTACAAGCGTTATAGGACAAAATGTATTGACAAGAGCAATGGGCTACACTTCTGCACTGGCATTCTCTGTGTATTGTACTTGTTGGTAAGATTAAATATAGATCTGATTTTTTAGTAAATGGTGGGCGAGGGAGATAAGATGCAGAATGCTACAAAATGAACCAATCCCTCTTCCCATAATACAAGAGTGTTTTGAACACTGGTGTACTATACAAAACGTTCTTATATTATGGGACGGAGGGAGTAGCTGTTAATGTAAGTATAGTGATAGACCACGTTCAGTCCTTACAAGAGGACTGTAGAGCTAAACCTCTTCAAAAGCATTGGGTTGATTCTAAATTTATGTAAGAGTCCATACAAATCTTATAATGTCCACCAAATGGACGATTACGAGGCTAACATGTGCAGTGATTCTACATAACCAAACATCTATGAAAGTAAGTATGCTCATACAGGGCAAGAGGTACTCACAAGAGCAATGTAGTGTGCAGTATAGTTGCGAGATTCTGTGGTCCCTTGAGAACGAATGTTCTTCTGCTAACAGTTTTTGTACAAGTGAGACATTAAGCCAACTGCAGAAATGTAGTTCAAATTGTGATGTGATATCATAGGCAATACCTTACGCTGCAGCCGAGACCAATGTGTAACAAGATTATTCCAGTCACCAACGGATAAATGTAGCACCGGAGACTTTACAGAAATTTCGTTCAGAGGCTTGCCATTGAAGTGCGCTTGCCTCAGGTAGGAACGATACTTCATCAACGAGTGCTTGAAAAGCGCAACCAACCCTTGCTCATCATCACAATCCAGTTTTCTCCTCGCCTATTTAAAAGAATGAAATCTTGTGTCTTCTGTCAGCAGAAACATATGCAGTAATGACCATGAATAACATTAGTACATTACTTACGCGTAAGTTGCGGAGGAAGACTGGAAATTGTTCTGTGTTTGCGGTATAATCTTTCCATGAAGGAAAGATGCACACAAAGTTCCTAACAACAACATAAGCTTCATCTTCTAAACTAGGAAGAAATGGAACTAGGGTCCTATTTGCTGCAATTGGGGCTCTCTCTGGTTCGAAAAGGGATTTGGCAACTGGATTTGGTGTACTCTTTGCTGGAATGGGGGTTTTGCGTCGTACAGCTGGTGCTATGTCAACTGGCATAATCATACTGTTTGCTGTAGTTGGGGTCTGCTGAGTTGGGGCATCAGAAATGACCAGTGTAGTAGGGCTAGAGTCTGCTAGAGTTGGGGTGTTTTGTGGGTCAGGTGATATTGCAACTACACCTAATGGGATATTTGATTTATCAGGTGCCACTACCTTTTCCAAATACTTTGCTTGTGCTCCTCCACGATCAGCAATCGCCCTCTTCCTTTTGAACGTCTGATACACAAGAACATCATTTGAATGGATAAATATGGTATGATGAGAGATGGAATATGTTCTGAAAATGGATAGGAAGGGAGTATTCACATACACGATGTGTAAACTAAGCTAATGGTAGTTCAACAAAGTAGAAGCAATGCAAAGTGAGGGAGTCCTGGACTAGGGGGTGTCCGGATAGCCAAACTACCATCATCGGCCGGACTTCAAGATTATGAAGATACAAGATTGAAGACTTCGTCCCGTGTCCGGATGGGACTTTCCTTGGCGTGGAAGGCAAGCTTGGCAATACGGATATGTAGATCTCCTACCATTGTAACCGACTCTGTGTAACCCTAGCCCTCTCCGGTGTCTATATAAACCGGATGGCTTTAGTCCGTAGGACGAACAACAATCATACCATAGGCTAGCTTCTAGGGTTTAGCCTCCTTGATCTCGTGGTAGATCTACTCTTGTAATACCCACATCATCAATATCAATCAAGCAGGACGTAGGGTTTTACCTCCATCAAGAGGGACCGAACCTGGGTAAAACATCGTGTCCCTTGTCTCCTGTTACCATCCGCCTAGACGCACAGTTCGGGACCCCCTACCCGAGATCCGTCGGTTTTGACACTGACATTGGTGCTTTCATTGAGAGTTCCTCTGTGCCGTCGCAATCAGGAGGGATGCCTTTTCCCGTCTTTAAAGACAGCGCCATCGTCAAGGGAGCCTTGGCCACCAGCCAAACAATCCGGCTAGGCGGTTTTCTTATGACTGCCTATCCGGCCACTGCTCTGACAATGACCTCTCAGGTCATCAAAAGTGATCTTCACGTCAACTCGGAATTCGCCGAGCAGCTAGACCCAATGGAGCTCTCCTCCGTAAATGAGCTCTTGGATCGCATCGCCGCCCTGGGAGTCGCCACAGACTACAATCAGATTGGGCTTAAAACCGATCAAAGAGAAATTAACTCTCCCCAGGCTACCCACCATGCTGTTGTGGTGGAAGAACAACACGGCGACTCTTCTTCTATGTTAAAGACCAGTTGTGTCCGGATTCCCGATCCCTCCATGACGGATTCTCACGGAGGGACGGACGTTGATCAAGTACTGAACCTAAAGTCAGGCATCGGACCAGATTTGTTGGACAACATCCAGCAATCCAAGCTTCCAAATCTGGAAGCTTCTCGGCCTTTGAGCCTCAGATGGGGCGAGGTTCCGAATTTAATTCCGCCCGCCCACCCAAACATATGCGATCTATCTCAAATACGGCAAGAGCCTGATGAAACAGTACATCATTACTGGGCCAGATTCCTCCTGGTTATGGACAGGATAAAGGACTGCCGTGAGGAAAGCGCAATCTCAATTTTATGCAACAACTGCACGGACAAGGGAATCATGAACGCCATAAGTCATCACGAAGTCACACGCTTCGCCGACCTAGCGACCATAGTACAAAAATACTGTGCGATGGAGAGCGCCTGGAAAACCGAAACCAAGTTTTGAGACAATCCGGCCCTGAACACAACCCTAGTCCGAAATAAAAGGGTGCGTCATACTCAAGCACCTGGGTTAAAAACCAAAAAGCAAAAACCCCCTAAAGGGCACGGAACCATACTGGAGGGATGGCTCAACGGACCCTGTAAAATCCATAGTACAGATGGCGCCACTCCAACGCATAGCCTTCGAGCATGTTGATACTACGGCAGGTGGCCAAAAGTGGCGAAGGCTTTCTAGCCCCGGGTAACCAGCCCAACAGTACCAGTACGGTATTAATAGTCTTCGAGACTTTCGCATCAAATAACATGCGGAAACGAACAATCCGCAGCCTCACCGAAGTCTACCAAGTAGCAACAACAAATCCATGGAGCGACACGGCTATCACCTTCAACGCCAGCGACGAACCTAAATTCCGAACAGCCCGAGCACCAGCCGCATTGGTCCTCAGTCTGATAGTGGATGGCTTTCGTCTTACCAAGGTACTCATGGATGGCGGCAGCGGATTAAACCTCATCTACGAGGAAACCCTCCAAAAAATGGAAATTGACTGGAGCCGCATTGAGCGAAGCAACACAACCTTCAGAGGGATAATCCCTAGTCGAGAAGTATGCTGCACAGGAAAAATCACACTAGATGTAGTGTTCGGCTCGCCGGACAATTACAGGTCCGAGGAGGTCACGTTCCAAGTGGCCCCGTTCGGCAGCGGATATCACGCCTTGTTAGGGCGAGAGGCATTCACAATCTTCCAAGCTATACCCCATTACGGGTACATGAAGCTCAAAATGCCCGGGCCCAATGGAATAATCACTCTTGTCAGTGATCCAGATATAGCACTCCGCGCTGAAAATAAGACAGCCGCACTGGCCCTAGAGGCATTATCCGAAGCCCTAGCGGCAGAGGAACTCACTGCGCTGCGCTCCACGGTGGATAGGGACGATGTGATACTCGATAAGAGGTCTAAGTCCACCTCTTTTAAACCAGCAGACGAAATAGTTAAATTCCAGGTCCATCCAATGGACCCCACAAAGACGGCCTCCATTGGGGCACAATTAAATCCTGATGTAGAAGCCGCACTACAAGAATTCCTTCGGGAAAATTGGGACATTTTTGCCTGGCACCCTTCAGATATGCCAGGAATCCCATGCAGGCTGGCAGAACACAGCCTAAATATCCTAAAAGGATTCAAGCCGGTCAAACAGGCTCTTCGGCGATTTTCCAGACCCAAAAGACAGGCAATGGGAGAGGAGCTAGCCAAACTCTTAGAAGCCGGATTCATCAGAGATATAAAACATCCGGACTGGCTAGCCAACCTGGTAATGGTACCAAAGAAGGACAAATCCTGGCGCCTTTGTGTCGATTTCAAAGACCTTAACAAGGCCTGTCCAAAGGACCCTTTCCCTCTCCCTCGCATCGACCAAATCATCAATGCTACCGCAGGGCACGATTCGTTGTGCTTCCTCGACGCATACTCCGGATACCATCAAATCAAGATGGCGGAAAAAGACCAGGCCGCAACGGCATTCATTACTCCGTACGGACCATTCTGCTTCAACACAATGCCCTTCGGACTCAAAAACGCCGGCGCAACATATCAGCGCATGATTCAGGCATGTCTGGCCACCCAGATAGGCAAAACAGTGGAGGCGTACGTAGACGATGTGGTCATTAAGACCAAACACGTCGAAACTCTAGTAGACGATTTGAGGCTTACATTCGACAACCTCCGAGCATACGAAATTAAGCTCAACCCGGAAAAATGTGTTTTCGGTGTACCTGCTGGAAAGCTCTTGGGCTTCATTGTATCCGGTAGAGGAATTGAAGCAAACCCAGCCAAGATCCGAGCTCTGTCACAATTGGATATCCCAAAAGACCTCAAACAAATACAAAAACTAACTGGATGCGTGGCGGCTCTAAGCCGCTTCATCTCCCGTTTGGGAGAAAAGGCACTGCCCCTCTATCGCCTCCTCCGGCGCACCAAACACTTTGAATGGATGGATGCTGCCACGGCCGGACTCGAAGAAATTAAGGCCATATTGGCGACAAATCCAGTCCTGGCCGCGCCCAACCTGGGCGAACCTATGTTATTATATATCGCGGCAACACATCAAGTTGTCAGCGCTGTACTCATTGTTGAACGAGAAACATAAGGGCACAAATTCCCTCTTCAAAAACCAGTGTACTACGTATCCACTGTCTTAACCCCATGCAAGTCCCGGTACCCACATTATCAGAAGATAGCGTATGTGGTGTTCATGGCATCCCGGAAGCTGCGACACTACTTTCAAGAGTGTTCCATAACGGTGGCCTCCGAAGTACCTTTCAATGATATTATAAACAATCGCGACGCGACGGGCAGGATTGCAAAATGGGCCATTGAGCTCTTACCATTTGACGTAACCTACAAACCACGGCGAGCCATAAAGTCGCAAGTTTTGGCCGACTTCATCGCCGAATGGACCGAAGCCGAACTCCCTAAAGAGTACGGCGCATACTCCAATTGGATCATGCATTTCGACGGCTCCAAAATGTTGGCTGGCTTGGGGGCTGGCGTCGTTTTGACGTCCCCAACCGGAGACACAGTCCAATACGTACTTCAAATAATGTACACGGACTCCAACAATGCAGCCGAATACGAGGCCCTCCTACATGGTCTCCGGATGGCAATCTCCATGGGTATTCAACGCCTAGAGGTGCGTGGGGATTCAAACCTCGCAATATCCCAAGTAAATGGAGACTTTGATGCCAAGGATCCGAAAATGGCAGCCTACCGTAACGCCGTCATAAAAATGCCAGCTCGGTTCGAAGGACTCGAATTCCACCATGTAGCCCAGGATAATAACCAGGCAGCAGACGTGTTGGCACGCATCGGCGCAAAACGCGACGCCGTCCCGCCAAACATCTTCCTGGAGCAGCTATTTAAGCCATCCGTATTATGGGAAGAGGAGTCCGGAAATAACAATCCGGAACCAACTGCACCACCCAACACGGAACATTCCGATACAATCGGCGGCTCAGCCAATGAAATAACACCTTCAGCCCACGAAATAATGGCAGTAATTGCCCCGTGGACGGAGCCATTCCTAGCCTACTTAATCAGGCAGGAACTCCCCGAAGACCAAAATGAGGCCCGCTGCATAGTTCGGCGATCTAAAGCCTACAAGGTCCATGAGGGAGAACTTTATAAGAAAAGCACAACCGAAGTCCTTCAAAGGTGTATATCCGAAGAGGAAGGGTGAAATCTCCTGGCTGAAATTCACGCCGGACTCGGCGGGCACTACGCCGCAGCCCGGGCCCTTGTAGGCAAGGCCTTCCGTACATGATTTTATTGGCTGACGGCCCGGGCAGATGCTCAGGACTTAGTCCAACGATGCGTTGGTTGCCAGCTCTTTGCTAATCAAAGCCACATGCCACCCACCGCCCTCAAAACTATACCCATCACCTGGCCGTTCGCGGTCTGGGGGCTTGACATGGTTGGACCCCTTAAAGGGGAAACCCACAAGAAAAAAATACTTATTGGTCATGGTGGACAAATTCACCAAATGAATAGAGGCCAAGCCGGTTAAATCGGCAGAATCCGGACCTGTGATAGACTTCATATCCGGGGTCACCGTTTTGGCGTCCCCCACAACATCATCACAGATAACGACACGAATTTTACGGCCGACAAGGTCAAACTCTGGTGCAAAAACATGGGCATCAAGCTCGATTACGCTTCAGTCTATCACCCTCAAACTAACGGTCAAGTGGAACGAGCAAATGGTCTAAACATGAGCGGCATTAAACCCAGACTAGTGCGGTCCCTCACGGAATCTAACACGCACTGGGTAGAGGAGCTCAACTCCGTACTCTGGGGGCTGCGGACCACGCCAAATCGCACTACCGGATTCACACCATTTTTTATGGTATACGGCGCTGAGGCAGTTTTGCCCTGCGACATAATTCATGACTCACCTCGCGTGCGCATGTACGAAGAAAGAGAAGCCGAGTTGGATCGGCAGGACAGTTTGGACGCCTTAGAGGATGTCGCGACCGACTTTTCGGGAAATAAATTTCCAGAAAAGACCGTCGTGCTCATCAGCCCCAGGATTACTGTTAGCTGATGAGGCTCCAACTTGATACAGAAATTCCAGGCAACATACAAAATATGCAGTACAAGACCATTCTGGCCTGTGAGTACAACAAATGGTTTCTAGTGGTTGATGGCGGAAGCGGTTTGTGGATCATCAGTGTCTATGGGACTCCAATTCCCACAGGAACAGCTGACCAGGTTAACTCCTATCTTCGCGAGGCTGCTATCTCCATTGCTTAGGTTCCGGGGCTGTCACCGCGTCACTCCTCTCCGTGCAAGAAAATCTGGCCAAGACAATAGCCAGGGAAAAGCCAGTGAGTACTTTGAATGTACTCGCAAACATTATGAACACAGGTATATTATAACAATGATGTGCTAAAATATTTTATGCTCATGACGTCAGTCACAATAGATAAATGAAATTCTGATGCGTGCAAGCAAGTTATTTATAAAATTGCAATAACATGGTAGTATAAAAACTTATGAAACAAATAATCAAGTAATGCCACAGTCGGGCGTCTGAGCGACGCCACATAAAGGGCTTTAAAAGAAAATGCCACAGTCGGGCGTCTGAGCGACGCCACATAAAGGGCTTTAAAAGAAAATGCCACAGTCGGGCGTATGAGCGACGCCACATAAAGGGCTTTAAAAGAAAATGCCACAGTCGGGCGTCTGAGCGACGCCACATAAAGGGCTTTAAAAGAAATGCCACAGTCGGGCGTCTGAGCGACGCCACATAAAGGGCTTTAAAAGAAAATGCCACAGTCGGGCGTCTGAGCGACGCCACATAAAGGGCTTTAAAAGAAATGCCACAGTCGGGCGTCTGAGCGACGCCACATAGAGGGCTTTAAAAGAAAATGCCACAGTCGGGCGTCTGAGCGACGCCACATAAAGGGCTTTAAAAGAAAATGCCACAGTCGGGCGTCTGAGCGACGCCACATAAAGGGCTTTAAAAGAAAATGCCACAGTCGGGCGTCTGAGCGACGCCACATAAAGGGCTTTAAAAGAAATGATCATAATGAATATCCCGGAGGTAGAACCATCCCAGAGATATTCGGTAATAACAATAATATCACGGGTTAGTCAACAATAATAATAATCATCACAGATATCACAAGTCACGGGTAGTAATTCCATTTTTCTGGTTAACAGTTTCACCTCCGAAGACCGACACTAAGACCGACACCTGACCCATCCCAGACTGTAATCCTTAACCATGGAGACGGCTATTCGAATAGGTTTATTCTCTGCAGAGGATGTACTCTTTACCCACGAGTAACGGATTTCTTTAGTCCATCAGGACTAATTCCATCTACGGTCTTTTTGTTGAAAACACACCTAACTTGCACATACCAGCTTATCACACACGTGTCTGGAATCACCCACGACACCTGTTAAGCAAACTCTAAGTGGGGAGGCTACAACCTCGCGTAGCATGGGATCAAATTTATATCGCGCGCTCTAAGGGGTGGCCTCCCCTCTCGGTCCCAACCGGAAACACCCATGCTCCCGGACCAGGTGGCCTGCCTACCAGTTACAACCAGTATCTTCCACCATGGCCTCTCTGTACGGTGTGTGCTAGAAAGAGGTTGACAACTTACTGAACCGTACTCTACTTGCTGTAGAGACGAGTGGTAGTACGAAACAAGTGTGGGGTTACTGGAACAAGACTCGATCTACGGTCGACTCAGGAGGTTAAAGTATTCCCTGCATGATTAGTATAACAAATATAATCCATCCAACAGGGTCACCGCTCATATCACCTTGCCATGCCATATCAGACATAACCGTCCCGACGGAGACCGGTGACAAACTCATACCTACCCAAGGCAGAGTTTTTTCACGGTCTTCTGCCGGTATGCATTTCAAGGCATATGAGGGTGATTATCATCACAAGTGTGTTCGTTTCCAACAGCATGGAAATCAATAACATGCACCCATGCATATGATCATATCACATGAAATAACAAGTCCTTCGAAATGCAGTGGTGTTATAAATGCATCAACGATCACACCAAAAATATTATGCTGGGATTCAGAATGCTTGCCTTCAATGTGTGGAAAGGCAGGGTGCACTCCAAAACTTTTGAAAGCTTCTTCTCTCTCCCAAAATCCTATTTGAAAATATGTATTTGAATTAACACATATTTCAAAAACAGAATCAAAAGTTGTTTGAAATTTTTTCAAATAAATCTTAAAATAAACTAGACCAAATTTGAAGAAGGTAGGAAAAAGAATCAACTCATTTGGATTTATATTTAAAAAGTTATAGCCAGTCAAAGTTCTGGTCAAAATCTGTTTTTAATATAAAACAGAAAAGAAAACGTTTCGGCAGAATACGTCTTCGAAAACGGGAGACGTACTGGGGTTAATACGTCTTCACTTAACCGACGTGGATATGCGCAGGGTCACTGTCAGTGGGCCCGCCTGGCCCACTGGTCAGGTTTGACCAGTCCGCCCTCCTCCTTCTTCCTCTGTCCCGAGCGGAGGCGGGACTCCGGCGACCAACGCCGGCGAGCGGCGGCTCCTCGCGGCCTCTGGAGGGCGGGGATGGATCCGCACGACTGGGGCGTTTCTCCCGGTGGTCGAGGGGTCGACAGTGGTGGAAGAAGTCGTCGGCGGTGAGCTTCGCGGCGGAGGGAGGTTTCGGTGCAAAGTGGCTTCGGGGCGGTGGTGGTTCTCGATCGAAATGGAGTAGGGGGAAGGTTTACGGGAGGATGAGGGGGTTCTAGGTGGAGAGAACGAAGAGTGGGAGGCCCTGGTGGTGCCGAATTGGCCGGGGCAGTGGTGGCGGCCGCCGTTGCCGGAGATGGGGATGAAGACCTCCCCCGAGTCGATTGGCTGCCATGGGAGGACTAGGGGAGCACTCTAAGGCTTCCTGCGTGCCCGGGGTGGCTCGGGGCCTCCTCTTATAGCCCGTCGAGGTCGGTTCCGCGGCGGCCGGATAAGCTCTCCGGCGAACCGCCTCGCTGTAGCTTGCAGGGCAACGTGGCGCGGCTGGGGATGACGGCAAGAGCTAGTGGACGAGAGGGCACTGCTCCAGGGGCCAGGTGGCGAGCCGGGGTGGCTTGGGCGGCGCTGCACGGCGCAGGGCTGTCGGGCGGCGGCGGCGGCTAGCTCTTGGCCTGCCGGGCGCGGCGGGGGCTGCTTGGCGCGTTGCTGCGAGGAGGGGAGCGCGTGGCGTGGTGCTGCAGAGCGAGCCAAAGCCGTGGGGCCGGCGTGTCGGCTCGGGCGCGCGGCTGCAATACGCGCGCTCTGGGCGCGTCCAGTGCACGCACACCAGGTGTTCGACACAATGCCGAGGCATGCTACAGGTCGCAGGTGAGGATGGGATTTACCAGATCGAGGTTAGGAGCAACGGGGAGTCTAGTGGACATGCTGGTTTGATCAGAGGTGCAAGATCACAGAGCAATGCCACAATCATGCCAGAACTGGTCATGCTCTCCAGGTGTTTGGCAAAATGCCACATGCACTTAGGCAGGTCTTGGGGTGGCCAAAAACTCCAGATGGGGGTCTCTTTAGATGCAAAAGAGAGTGGTGAGGTTAGTTGGACAAAAGGGGAAACTTGCTAGTGCAAGTTTTACAAAACTACATTTCTGGACAGGAAATAAATAGCATTATTTCATGAACCAAAAATGATCCAAAAGGTGCATGCTCCTGGACTTAAGGGTTTAACATGGGGGACTACAAGTAGGAGAAATAATTAAGGGTATAGGAGCAACTAAAATGGTGGTTGCTGTACAAATCCTCAAATTGGACTAGAATGGAAATGAGGTTGATCCACTCAAATTTTTAAAAGAACATAAATAGGTTTTTGCACAAAGTGAAATAATATGCTCCTACTGACCTCCCTTAATTTTGGTAGAAGTTTTAAAGAAATATTTAAATAGGTTGCTGTGAAAAAATGCACTCTGGACCAGAGAAGAAAAATTGAGAGTAGGGCTCAAAATATTTCATGAATGAAATATATTTTTGCATAAAAGTTATTTAAAATCATCACATGACATCTCCAAATTTTTATGGGAATTTTAAGTGAATTTATCAAATGGTTGTAGTTCAAATATGGCCATTTAACCTAGAAAACCTTTTTCAAGAAAATAAAGAGCAAGCAACTTATTTATTTAATTAGTTATACTGATAAAAGGAAAGTTTTTCTTGAGAGGTTAAATAAGTCCAATAACAAATTTGAAAAGTTTTCTCTTTGGGAAAAACTCATCATAACAGGGAAGGAAATGATTTAAAAAAATCAAAATGGAGCTCAGAAATCCAAAGTTTTAAATCCTGGCAAAATTTTTAATTTAATAAAACAAGGCCAAATTTTTGGGGTGTCACAGATACTACCCTCCTTAAGAAAAATCTTGTCCTCGAGATTTGTTAAAAGCTGTGTTAAGAGAATGCTTACGCAATAAAGATGTAGCTACAGTGCGAGGGCAATAAGTGGTGAAAAACCACCGTGTGAAAAACTGGTGCTGCGCGGAAAAATCTATGGTCCGAGACAAAAACGGGCGATTTCTATGCTGGATATAAATTTAGGATAACTCCTAAATTTAGATATACGCTGATCGCACCCGAGAGCCTAGTGCTCTCTATGGCTGACAGGTGGACCCGGGGCCCACTGTCAGCCTCTTCTTCTCCCACTGGCTCTTCCTTCTACCTCTGGCTCTCTCTTCCTCCTCTCTCCTGCGCGCTTTCTCGCGCTTTCTCCACCGGCGATGCCTAATGCGTAGGGCATCTAGGCCGTACCGTGGTAGTGCGCGGCGTGCTAGCTGTCGGTGCAGCGTGCACTCACCTCGCGGGCCAGCACGCTGTCGGCACTGCTCGCGGATTCGACTCCGAACACTGGCGATCGGCGACGAGCGGTGTTGGTGGACTTCGCCCACCGTACACCAAGCTCGAGCTATAAAAACGGCCGGGGTGCCTCTCTCTTCTTCCTCACATCTGGCCTCACTTCTCCTCCTCCTTTATCCATTACTGCTTACAGAAGCTCGGTCGAGGCTCTAATGGCGGAGGCGATGCCGGACTGGTTTGTGATCCTGATATGCGGAGGGCTGGCGACGCTGCTGGGGCTCTCTGTGCTCCTGTGCGCGATGATCTTCGACGAGTATTGCGATGCCGCGGCTCGGGTGTTGGCTCTCCGCGGTGGTGGTGATCATGAGGAGTAGATGAAGTATGCCGGGTGCTTACTATTGTTAGGGGGGGGGTGATTAACTGGATGTAACACCGTTGCAAAGTATTGCAAACAGTGTATGTGTCCGTATGATTATGGCTGTGAGTCTGCTCGTGGTGCTGTGTGAAATTAATTAATCCATGTCGTGAAGTGGCAGGTGTAGCAAATTAGGGAAAAGAAATCTCACTCCAGGATTTCGCGAGGGAAGAGCAGTTAATTTAAAGGAGCATAAACCACAACAAAAACTACACACATAAGTAGAAGCCAATTAATTGACTCGTCGTACAAACTCAGGGTATCACGCATAAGTCACACACATAAATAAATGCTGCAAAGAACGAATACAGCAGCGACGTCTAAAATGAAAACGGTAACTGGACGGGGTCCTGATAAAATGTCTCTGGTAAAGGAATACACTCCCCTTCTATTGGAGGAAGTGGATTGACCAGTCGATGTATGCGTCTCTCCGTGTCGGGTCTCAGTGGTCTGCCGATGGCAACCTGAGGATTTAAATCTGCGAGGCTCTGGAGATAATCCATCACTCGCTGGTTTAAATGCTCTTGAGCAATGATGTACTGGATAAGGTTGGCCAGAACTGGGTCTCTCTCAATCCGTCCACCGGGAAAAGACGTTACTTCTCCGGGTGCTGCACGACTCGGAAAGTAATAATATCCTCGTTCGCGGGCATAGGGTACTGCGGATCGAAGACGAGCAATTGCTTCTTTCGCAGCAGCTTCTATGGCCAGGTGTGGGGTTGGCATAGATTTCCCCACGAAGGATACTTCTATTGGATCTTGGTTGGGGTCTACAGGAGGAATGTGTACTGCTGCCCAATATTCCGAGGTGGATGGGGTGATCCTTGATTTGAACAGCTCGTACTGGGGTGGCTGAGTAGAACCCATGGTACTGCGGGTAAAATCCCACAATAATTTGACAAAGCTACCTGGGGTTGCATCTGGGGTCCTCAGATGAATGCTGGGGTTCGGCATGACAGGAAAAAGCGTGAGTGTTGTGCACAAAGTGAGGGTTGCTGGGTAAGGTCACAAGGTGGCCTTTATATAGCAATGGAGCTGGATCATTTTTACCGTGGTGAAAGGTAATAAATTTGCCAGCTTGGCTCCAAAGGTTGGGTCAGTGTTAGAGATACACATATCTCATAAAGAGACGTGTTACTGTGGTTGTCGTCGGGTTGGTTTTGGTAGTTGTGCCCGGAAAAATATGCAGCTATGCGCTGACTAAATATGCAAGGCTACTATTAAAACAGAGGCACAAAGACAGGCTGCGTTAATATACGCGGTCGCATGATTACAAGGCGAGGACACATTGAAACTTGGTGCTACTCATACTGCTTAGTCTACTTCGTTTATGTCTAAATGGGCGTGCCTGGTGGATGTCGAGGCTTCTCCACGTGTCTCTCTGCCGGGATTAGTCGGAGATGGCGGAGGAACTGCAGGGTCGGGGTAGTGAGAATGACCATCACGGGGATTGTTGGCCACAACCCCGTTGGAGTGTGCTCCCAAAATGCGACGAAGCACTTCTGGGGTTATCGCAGCACCTTGGCCGATGGCTGGGGCAGATCTCGGGGTCTCGATTGGTTGTCCAAACAGCACGACTGGGTTGTCGGTGTTGGGCTCGTTTCCTTCTCTCGCCGGGGCTCGACGAACCAGCTCTCCACGAGCTGCGATTAGATCAATAGTGATCTGGTCGAACAGCGCCTCTAGTGCACTTACATAGCGCACTAGGTGCAACAATGCGGGGTCCGTCTCGTGGTCTCCATTGGCGACTTGGGGTGGTCTACCATACCCTTCTCGTCTGGGGTAGTAGTGGAACGAGCGACAGTTAACTCTGGGCGACAAGTGCCTGAGATGAACTATAGCCTCTCGAGCGGCTAGCTGGATGGCCTGTGGCTCAAAGGAAGTTGTCCTTCCGGTGAACCAGTAGGGACGCTCGGGTGCTAGACTCCTCCCGTAAATGTGTACAGTGGCCCAGAATTGGCGGTCTTCACCGCTCATGGGTCCTTGATACACAACATATTCTGGTGGCTCCTCTAACGCGTAGGCACGACGGGTGAGGTTTGCGAGGATGGTCACAAAACCTCCAAGGTTGGTTGCTGTGGTTTCATTGTGCACTATAGGTCCAGGCATTGTGGCTCGGTTTGGGGGTAGCGGCTGTGCTGTGCTGGTTTGGGGCGAGCGCGTCCCTTTTTATAAGAAAAAGGGGACGGAGTCTTCCTTCGCACGCTTGCGAGAAAGGACTATTTAGGGGCCAGTCACTGGCGCATGAGTGACAGGTTAGGTTGATAGGTTGGGCACCGACTGCCAAAAGGTTTTGGGTCACTGTGTGGCTATCTTGCACGAGAAGCTTGGCTGGGGTTTGGTTAAGGTCTGGTGGGTTGGTTTGCCTAAGTTTATTGACCGGGCTAAGATAGGATTAGCCAATGGTCAGCCTGGCTCTGATACCAAGACTGTCGCGACCGACTTTCCAGGAAATAAATTTCCAGAAAAGACCGTCGTGCTCATCAGCCCCAGGATTACTGTTAGCTGATGAGGCTCCAACTTGATACAGAAATTCCAAGCAACATACAAAATATGCAGTACAAGACCATTCTGGCCTGTGAGTACAACAAATGGTTTCTAGTGGTTGATGGCGGAAGCGGTTTGTGGATCATCAGTGTCTATGGGACTCCAATTCCCACAGGAACAACTGACCAGGTTAACTCCTATCTTCGCGAGGCTGCTATCTCCATTGCTTAGGTTCCGGGGCTGTCACCGCGTCACTCCTCTCCGTGCAAGAAAATCTGGCCAAGACAATTGCCAGGGACAAGCCAGTGAGTACTTTGAATGTACTCGCAAACATTATGAACACAGGTATATTATAACAATGATGTGCTAAAATATTTTATGCTCATGACGTCAGTCACAATAGATAAATGAAATTCTGATGCGTGCAAGCAAGTTATTTATAAAATTGCAATAACATGGTAGTATAAAAACTTATGAAACAAATAATCAAGTAATGCCACAGTCGGGCGTCTGAGCGACGCCACATAAAGGGCTTTAAAAGAAAATGCCACAGTCGGGCGTCTGAGCGACGCCACATAAAGGGCTTTAAAAGAAAATGCCACAGTCGGGCGT
>NC_041389.1:578689397-578690115 GCF_002162155.2 Triticum dicoccoides | reverse complement strand
TCGTGCTCATCAGCCCCAGGATTACTGTTAGCTGATGAGGCTCCAACTTGATACAGAAATTCCAAGCAACATACAAAATATGCAGTACAAGACCATTCTGGCCTGTGAGTACAACAAATGGTTTCTAGTGGTTGATGGCGGAAGCGGTTTGTGGATCATCAGTGTCTATGGGACTCCAATTCCCACAGGAACAGCTGACCAGGTTAACTCCTATCTTCGCGAGGCTGCTATCTCCATTGCTTAGGTTCCGGGGCTGTCACCGCGTCACTCCTCTCCGTGCAAGAAAATCTGGCCAAGACAATAGCCAGGGACAAGCCAGTGAGTACTTTGAATGTACTCGCAAACATTATGAACACAGGTATAATATAACAATGATGTGCTAAAATATTTTATGCTCATGACGTCAGTCACAATAGATAAATGAAATTCTGATGCGTGCAAGCAAGTTATTTATAAAAATTGCAATAACATGGTAGTATAAAAACTTATGAAACAAATAATCAAGTAATGCCACAGTCGGGCATCTGAGTGACGCCACATAATGGGCTTTAAAAGAAAATGCCACAGTCGGGCGTCTGAGCGACGCCACATAAAGGGCTTTAAAAGAAAATGCCACAGTCGGGCATCTGAGCGACGCCACATAAAGGGCTTTAAAAGAAAATGCCACAGTCGGGCGTCTGAGCGACGCCACATAAAGGGCTTTAAAAGAAAATGCCAC
>NC_041389.1:578688507-578689387 GCF_002162155.2 Triticum dicoccoides | reverse complement strand
GTCACTCCTCTCCGTGCAAGAAAATCTGGCCAAGACAATAGCCAGGGACAAGCCAGTGAGTACTTTGAATGTACTCGCAAACATTATGAACACAGGTATAATATAACAATGATGTGCTAAAATATTTTATGCTCATGACGTCAGTCACAATAGATAAATGAAATTCTGATGCGTGCAAGCAAGTTATTTATAAAATTGCAATAACATGGTAGTATAAAAACTTATGAAACAAATAATCAAGTAATGCCACAGTCGGGCGTCTGAGCGACGCCACATAAAGGGCTTTAAAAGAAAATGCCACAGTCGGGCGTCTGAGCGACGCCACATAAAGGGCTTTAAAAGAAAATGCCACAGTCGGGCGTCTGAGCGACGCCACATAAAGGGCTTTAAAAGAAATGCCACAGTCGGGCATCTGAGCGACGCCACATAAAGGGCTTTAAAAGAAAATGCCACAGTCGGGCGTCTGAGCGACGCCACATAAAGGGCTTTAAAAGAAAATGCCACAGTCGGGCGTCTGAGCGACGCCACATAAAGGGCTTTAAAAGAAATGATCATAATGAATATCCCGGAGGTAGAACCATCCCAGAGATATTCGGTAATAACAATAATATCACGGGTTAGTCAACAATAATAATAATCATCACAGATATCACAAGTCACGGGTAGTAATTCCATTTTTCTGGTTAACAGTTTCACCTCCGAAGACCGACACTAAGACCGATACTTGACCCATCCCAGACTGTGATCCTTAACCATGGACACGGCTATTCGAATAGGTTTATTCTCTGCAGAGGGTGTACTCTTTACCCACGAGTAACGGATTTCTTTAGTCCATCAGGACTAATTCCATCTACGGTCTTTTTGTTGAAAACACACCTAA